>NC_061120.1:100038308-100083981 GCF_002878395.1 Capsicum annuum | reverse complement strand
TTATCTATGTATAGAAGAAAAGATCATTTTCTCTCTAATTTTCTCTCAACAATTCTCTAGAAACCTAGGGTTTCTTCCGAACCCAAAAATAAATCATCTCAAAGAAATTCAAGAAATCTCTCATAAATTTCTTCAAGTTGTTCAAGAACTAAGTCACTCAAGTCAAAGGCAACATGGTATTGATCTAAAAGTGTGAGAAAGAAGTTTAAAACAAGTTTCTATATCTTCAAAATCAAAAGCTAAGATATGTGGAGTTTCAACAAGAACACTCCTTTCATTTTTGTGCCTAAAGATTTACTTTCTATTATTGATTTACATGATTTTGCAAGTGGGTTTACACCCAAATTTGTTTATGTATGATTTATGAGACTTGACCTGAATAAGCTTGATATTTATGGTTATTTCACCACCACGCTTCTTAAATTGAGTATTTATTCCATGAGATGTATATTGTCATTATATATTGATGATTTCTAAGTGATTTATGATAAGTGTCAAGATTTGTGTTTTTCTACGAGAAATTTAACTATTGAATATATATATATATATCAATATTTGAATTGGAGGTCAAGAAAGAGTGTGATGATGTTTTCTTGAAGCTTTGGCATTTGAAATGATTTGATAAGCAAATGTACTTGATGTTGAGAAACATTATTTGAATTTGAGTCAAGTTAGGAATCCACAGTCGTATATGATTTACCGATGAGATATACTGTTGTTTTTGTCATCATGATAGATACATGAGTTGATATTGATTGAGGTGGATTACCTAACGCGTTCTGAGCTGAGTCTGGGAGGAGTATTTAGCACCAAGTGGTAAATTTGGTATTTCCCCTAAACTACGTGCCACCGTAGGATTGATGTTGATAGTTGTGGGCCAAAAGCCGAGTATGATATTGTGATGATGAGATTGAGTTTATACTCCCTGGCAAGAGTACGATACCCCTGCCAATGTGGGGTTCTCTCCTTAGAAAGGCAAAACGTTGGACTCTATGCGGCTCACATGGAGTAGTTATGTCGGTTATAAGAAACTCCTAAACCCATAATGATCTAAATACATTGAGTTACCAAGTCACTCTAAGTCATGAGTCCAATCTTTTGAGTTTAGTTGAATGATTTATGAGATTTATGAAGCATGTGTTATTACTGATGATCTATGGAAATAATGTTTTAGATAATTCAAGCGAAGAGAGTTATTACTGTCAGCATGCATGATTTTCTTATACACTTATGATATAATTTAAAATGTTTCATCCACTCCCGCATACTCAGTACATTTCCAAGTACTGACTCCTATACTCTTTTGTATTCTATATTTTCTCCTGATATAGGTTCAGGTGCTCAGTCTCAGCAGCGATAGTGATCTTTAAGCACCTTCATCTCTATTTCTGTATTTGGTGAGTCCTCATGGTTCGAGGACATGTATCTCTAATTTTATATTGTTAGTAGAGGGATGTCCCTTTTCAGTTTAGTACGAGTCAGTTGGGGATCTGTCCCAATGGCTCCTCAGTCTTGTATAGTAGAGGCTTTGTCAGACTAGAGTACCAGTATGTACAGAATTTTCGTATTTAATTTGTATAGGGCATTGTTACTTTGTATCTTAGTATGGTCATGACATGGTTATTCCTCTTTATCTTAACATTATTTGCATTATAGTAAGTTCTGAAAGTAATGACAGGCTGAGAGGGTTAGCTTGAGGACACGTGTAGCCTTTAGCACCATGTGACATTTCAGGATAGGTTCTCGGGATGTTACAAACATGGTATCAGAGCCTAAGGTTCAAGGAGTCCTATAGAGTCTGAAAAGCGGCGTTACATAGAGTTTTGATCATCGGTGTGTAGCATGCCACATCTATGAGAAAGAGGCTACGGAATATTTTAGGAAAAGTTGTTTCTTTCTTTCAAGAGTCTATCGTGCCTATGATTTTTTCTCGCTGTGGTTAATTCGTGCTCTCTTATGATAGAAAATGCCTCCTCGTAGAGCTCATAAAAATAATGAACGACCTCAACCCATTGATCCTTTAGGAGAGACAGTGTCCCATACCAAATTGCGGGCAACTTTCCAAGCGCTAGCTTAAGCGGTCACCATCGACGCTCAAGATAACACCCAGACTATTATTCTACCTCCGCAAGGGAATAATTCTGCTGCAGCCTGAGTTTGTGACTTTATGCGAATGAATCCACCTGATTTCTTTGGGTCAAAAGTAGGTGAGAACCACAAATGTATTTAGATGAAGTGAGAAAGATCACTCAGATTATGCACGTAACTGAGGATGAGAGTGTTGAATTGGCTGCCTATCTAATGAAAGATGTTGCTTATGATTGGATGGAGATATGGAGGAAGAATAGAGTAGAGAATGATACTCCTGTGACTTGGCAATTATTCCAAAATGCCTTCCTAGATAGACTCTTTCCTTCGGAGCTGAGGGAAGCAAAATTAAAAGACTTTATGAATTTGAGACAGGGCCCCATGACAGTTAAGGAGTATTGCCATAAGTTTAATCAGTTATCTAAGTATGCTCCCGGTATGATGGCTGATTCTAGAACTAGTATGAGTAAGTTCTTGGTTGGTGTATCTAGTTATTTTGTGAAAAAGTGTAGATCTGTTATGCTTAATAGGGACATGGACCTTTTAATACTAATGATTCATGCTCAGCAGATTGAAGCAGACAAAGTGAGGAGAGAGAGAGAGTGAGAAGGAATAAGAGAGTTAGATTAGAGCAGCAGGGGTATAGTCAGGCTAGATTTTTTGGAGGGATCCACCATTAGTTCCAGAGCCGTTCTCTTGTGCCATCGCCTTTATCAGCCAGTACTCCTGCATTCAGAATTAGGCCAGAGCAGGGTAATAGGCCTACTATGTCCAGGTCCCAGGATAGTGTGAGTAACAGCCTTGTCCTCCCCTATGTCTGAAGTACGGTAGAGACCATCCCAGGGAGTGCTTAATCGGTCAGAAGGGTTGCTTTGGTTATGGTAAGTTGGGCCATAAATTTAGGGATTGCCCTTATGCTAGATAGAGGAGCCGTGATGCTATTAGTGCTCCAGTCCCTGTAGTTCATCCTACTTCTCTTCAGGGTGCCTCATCTAGTACTGCAGGTGGTCAGCACCAGAATCACTTTTATGCTATACCACCCCGCCAGGAGCAGGAGGATTCACCAAATGTTGTTACTGGTATGCTTTATGTATTTCATTTTGATGTGTATGTGTTGCTGGAACCTGGTTTAAGTCTTTTTTATGTGACTCTGTTGGTGGCTGTGAATTTTGAAATTAGTGCTGAAAAGATTTTCGAGCCTTTTCTAGTCTTTACACCAGTGGGTGAATCTGTTGTTGCTAAGAAAGTATATAAGAAGTGTCCTATCACTGTTCTTAACAGAGTTACGTTTGCAGATTTGATTGAGCTAGATATGGTTAATTTTGATATTATTTTGGGTATGGATTGGCTACACTCTTATTATACGTCTATAGACTGTCGTACCCGGGTAGTTAATTTTCAGTTTCCCAATGAGCTAGTCTTTGAGTGGTCGGGAAATTTTGTATTTCCTAAAAGTCATTTCATATCCTATCTAAAAGCTAGGAAATTGATATCCAAGGGTCGTATCTATCATTTAGTTTGAGTTAAGGACACTAAGTCTGAGACTCCAACTATTAAGTCTCTTAGTGTTGTCAATGAGTTTCCTGATGTTTTCCCGAAAGATCTCCCAGGGGTAGCTCCCGATAGAGAGAAAGAATTCGGAATTGATCTTTTCTCTGATACATATCCTATTTCTATTCCTCCATATCGTATGGCCCTCGCAGAACTTAAGGAGTTGAAAGAGCAACTCAAAGATCTTCTTGTTAAGGGTTTTATAAGGCCTAGTGTGTTTTCCTGGGGTGCACCCATGCTATTCGTATGGAATAAAGATGGTTCATTGCGTATGTGTATTGACTATCGTCAGTTTAACAAGGTCACGGTCATGAATAAGTACCCTCTTCCTAGAATTGATGACCTATTTGATCAGCTGCAAGGTTTCGGCTACTTCTCAAAAATAGATTTGAGATCCGGTTATCACCAACTTAAAGTCAGAGAGTGTAATATTCCAAAAATGGCTTTCCGCACTCGTTATGGTCATTTTAAATTCTTGGTCATATCCTTTGGGCTAACTAATACCCCGACAGCTTTTATGGACCTCATGAATTGAGTGTTTAGACAGTACCTGGATATGTTCATTATTATGTTCATAGATGATATTTTTGTATACTACCGAAGTGAAAACGACCATGCAGATCATCTTCAAATTGTCTTACAGATCCTTAGGGATCAACAGTTGTTTGACAAATTTAGCAAGTGTGAATTCTGGCTAAGGTTAGTTGCCTTTTTGGGTCATATTATTTCTTCTAATGGTATTCGAGTTGAACCTCAAAAGGTAGAAGCTGTAAAGAATTGGCCTAGACCTATTTTCCCATTTGATATTAGGAGTTTCTTGGGTCTATCTGGCTACCACCATTATTTTGTCAAAGATTTCTCTTCCATAGTTGTTTCTTTGACCTGGTTGAACCAAAAGAAGGCTAAATTTCAGTGGTCAAATTCTTGCGAGAAGAGTTTTCAGGAGTTGAAGAATCTACTCACTTCCACCCCTATTATGACCCTGCCTAATGGTGTAGATAATTTTGTGGTATATTGTGATACTTCAGAGTTGGTTTGGGTTGTGTGTTGATGCAGAAGGGTAAAGTTATAGCCTATGCCTCCTGACAGTTGAAACCTCATGAAAAGAATTATCCGACCCATGACCTTGAGTTAGCTGCAGTGGTTTTTGCTTTGAAAATTTGGAGACACTATTTGTACGATGTTTATGTTGATGTCTTTACGGATGATAAGAGCTTACAGTATATTTTCAGTCAGAGAGAGTTAAATCTTCGGCAGAGGCGATGGTTAGAATTACTAAAGGATTACAATATGAGTGTGTTATATCCCCCGAGCAAGGCCAATGTAGTGGTAGATGCTCTTAGCAGGTCGTCCATGGGTAGTGTAGCATATGTCGAGGAAGATAAGAGGGACTTAGCCTATGAAGTGCATCATTTGGCTAGGTTAGTTGTTATATTGCTTGACTCGGCCAGGGGTAATGCCTGGGTCCAAAGTAGTTCCGAATCTTCCCTAGTTTTTGAAGTGAAGGAGAAGCAGGATACATATTCTCGTTTGGTCGAACTAAAAGAATAAGTTAAATACCAAATGGTGGAGGTTTTCTCCTAAGGGGGAGATGGTGTATTGAGATTTCAGAATAAATTATGTGTGCCTGATGTTGATGATCTAAGGCAAAGAATTATGGTTGAGGCACATAGCGTGCGGTATTCAATTTATATCGGTGTTACCAAGATGTACCGTGATTTATGGGAAATTTATTGGTGGAATGGTATGAAAAAGGATATAGCAAAGTTCGTAGAAAAGTGTGCAACTTGCCAGTAGGTAAAGATAGAGCCCCAGAGACCTGGTGGTGTGATACAAGAATTTAACATTCCTACTTGGAAGTGGGAAGTGGTGAACATAGATTTCGTGATCGGTTTACCTCTCTCTCATCGTTATCATGATTTTTTTGGGTCGTTATAGAAGGTTGACTAAGTCAATATATTTTCTGCCAGTACATACATCTTTCACTACAGAGGACTATGCTAAGCTGTATATTGGAGAGTTAGTAAGGTTTCATGGAGTTCCATTGTCTATTATCTATGATATAGGAACTTAGTTTACTTCTCAGTTTTGGAGAGCCTTCTAGAAGGGTCTTGGCACCCAAGTTCATCTTAGCTTTGCTTTTCATCCACAGACAGACGGTTAGGCTGAGAGGACTATTCAAGCTTTGGAGGATATATTGAGGGCTTGTGTTCTTGATTTCAAAGGAAGTTCGGATGAATATTTCCCGTTGATTGAATTTACTTACAATAATAGTTTTCATGCTACTATTGGAATGGCTCCGTTTAAAGCCTTGTATAGAAGGCGATGTAGATCACCCATAGGTTGGTTCGAAGTGGGTGAAGCTGCTGCGATTGGACCTGATGCTGTGTTCAAAGCTATGGATAAAGTTAAGTTGATTTGGGAGAGGTTGAAGACATCCCAGAGTCATCAGAAGTTGTATGCAGATGTGAGAAGAAGAGCCCTTGAGTTTGAGGTGGGTGATTTGGTGTATTTGAAAATTTCACCCATGAAAGGGGTGAAGAGATTTAGAAATAAAGAGAAACTTAGTACCAAATATGTTGGCCCTTATAGAGTTTTGGATTATGTTAGGAAAGTAGCTTATGAGGTTGAGTTGCCTGCAGAATTGTCAGCTGTCCATCCTGTGTTTCATGTTTCTATGCTCAAGAAGCACATTGGAGACTCTGTTGTTGTTGATCCATTGGAAAGTTGTGATGTTTAGAATAGTCTTTTGTATGATGAAATCCCGGTTGAAATCCTAGATTATCAAGTCCATAGACTAAGAAATAAGGAAGTTCCCTTGGTCAAAGTATTATAGAGAAATCAATCAGTCGAGGGTGCTACTTGGGAATCAGAAGTAGATATGAGAGTCAAGTACCCTAATCTTTTCCCCATGATCTCAAATCAAGCCGAAGGTACTATTCTCTTAATTCAGTTTCCTTCTAATCTAATGTATTTAGCTATATGATTATTCCCTCTATGAATCGTGCATTTGGTGAAGTACTCAAAGGTTTAGATTAAAGTGAGCCCTTCTATGTGATTGTTCCAGCTGTACGTCCTCATTTTGTCTTGTTCTTGGCCTATCTATCAAGATTCAAGGACGAATATTTCCAAGGGGGAGATATTGTAATACCACGATCATTCCTTAAGCCTAAATCTCTCTTTTTAAATGGATATGTATGACTTTCAAAATGATTTGATTTTTAAACCATGTTGTATTTCTCTAATTTCCACTTTTTGTCATGTAGATCATTGAATAAGCTTTCCATCGATACCAATTTCATCGAAATCCAACATCGGATGAGTGAGTTATGGCTGTTTTACTGAACATTATCGAATCGTCCAGGTTTAACGGTCAACCTGGTGGACCATCAGGTCCTTGGTGGACTGTCAAGTATCCCATCAAGCCAAGGCAGTAGCTCCCTTTTTTGGATATCATGTGACAGTCAAAGTGGTGGACCATCGCAAAGTAGACGAACCATCAAGGTGTCCGTCAGACCGAGGCAGAATGTCCTATTCCTGAGCCCCGAGTGACAGACGATATGGTTGACCGTCAGTCCCTCAAACGGACCGTCAGTCTCTCTGATGGACCGTCACCTCGACCGTCACTCCGAGGCAGAACATTTCAGTTTTGACACTCGAGTGACGGATAAGCTGGTGGAACGTCAGCTAATCTGACTGACCGTCAGATCGACCGTCACAAGCCCCGATCAACAAGTTTCAGCATTTTTCAAAAGGGCATCTTGGTCATTTTCGCTCCTTGTGGCCTTATATATATATCTATGTAGAGAAGAAAAGATCATTTTCTCTCCATTTCTCTCCAATTTTCTTTCAAGAATTCTCTAAACCCAAAAATCAAATCATCTCTAAGAAATTCAAGAAATCTCCCATAAATTTCTTCAAGTTGTTCAAGAACTAAGTCCCTCAAGTCAAAGAAAACATGGTCTTGATCTAAAAGTGTGAGAAAGAAGTTTCAAGAAAGTTTTTATATGTTCGAAATCAAAATCTAAGGTATGTGGGGTTTCAACAAGAACACTCCTTTCGTTTTTGTGCCTAAAGATTTACTTTCTATTATTGATTTACATGATTTTTCAAGTGGGTTTACACCCAAATTTCTTTATGTATGATTTATGAGACTTGAGTTGAATAAGCTTGATATTTATGGTTATTTCACCATCATGCTTCTTAAATTGAGTATTTATTCCATGAGATGTATATTGTCATTATATATTGATGATTTCTAAGTGATTTATGATAAGTGTCAAGATTTGTGTTTTTTACGAGAAATTTAACTATTGAATATATATATAAATATCGATATTTGAATTGGAGGTCAAGAATGAATGTGATGATATTTCCTTGAAGCTTTGGCATTTGAAATGATTTGATAAACAAATGTACTTGATATTGAGAAATATTATTTGAATTTGAGTCGAGTTAGGAATCCATAATCGTATATGATTTACCAATGAGATATACTGTTTTTTTGTTCATCATGATAGACCCAAGAGTTGATATTGATTAAGGTGGATTTCCTAACGTATTCTGAGATGAGTCTGGGAGGAGTATTTAGCACCGAGTGGGAAATTTGGTATTTTCCCAGAACTACGTGCCACCAAAGGATTGATATTGATAGTTGTGGGCCAAAGGCCGAGTATGAGCTTGTGATGATGAGATTAAGGTTGTAATTCCTGGCAAGAGTACGACACCCCTGCCAGTGTGGGGTTTTCTCTTTAAGAGGGCAAAATGTTGGACTTTATGCGGCTCATATGGAGTAGTTATGTCGGGTATAAGAAACTCCCAAACACATAATGATCTAAATACCTTGAGTTACCGAGTCACTCTAAGTTATAAGTCAAAGCTTTTGAGTTGAGTTGAATGATTTATGAGATATATGAAGCATGTGTTATTACTGATGATCTATGGAAATAATGTTTCAGATAATTCAAGCGAAGAGAGTTATTACTGTCAGCATGCATGATTTTCTTATACACTTATGATATTATTTAAAATGTTGCATCCATCCCCGCATACTTAGTACATTCCCAAGTACTGACTCCCATACTCTTTTGTATTATATATTTCCTTCTGATATAGGTTCAGGTGCTCAGTCTCAGTAGCGACAGTGATCTTTAAGCACCTTCATCTCCATTTCTATAGTTGGTGAGTCCTCATGGTTTGAGGACCTGTATCTCTAATTTTACGTTATTAGTAGAGGGATGTCCTTTTTCAGTTCAGTACGAGTCAGTTAGGCATCTATCCCAATGGCTCCTTAGTCTTGTATAGTAGATGCTTTGTCAGACTAGAGTACAAGTATGTACAGAATTTTCATATTTTATTTGTACAGGGCAGTGTTACTTTGTATCTCAGTATGGTCATGACATGGTTATTCCTCTTTATCTTAACATGATCTGCATTATAGTGAGTTCTTAAAGTAATGACAGGCTGAGAGGATTAGCTTGAGGCCACATATAGCCTTGAGCACCATGTAATGTTTCAGGATAGGTTCTAGGGGCATTACAATATATATACTCAGACCTTACATGTCAGTCTCATGATCATAGCTTATATTCGTGCACTTTCCATAGAATCATGTACGCTTCCAGTTCTTAGTATAATGAGTTCCAGTTTGCTCAGCTGTACAAATCATATTCCATCAAATTTATGAATTTCAAACCTAGGGCATGCAACTCATGAATACTCATGCTTTACAATATGTTCAGTTTTAGTACTCATGCTACTCTCTTAATGATCAACGAAATTCCGATTATGTCATGTATATCCTTAGTTTTTATCTCTATAATGAATCCAGGACGTGGATACTCTCTGTTCATTCATCAGTTTTAGATTCCAAATATTTAGTCATGATTCAGTCCGTAAGTGTCCCATGCATCATCTCTGTCTTTCCTTAGTATTTCAGCCAAGTTAGTATTATTTGGGGGATGAACAATCTCAAGGGGGAGATGTTGTAACACCCCAAGTTTTCATGTCTTAAACCTCTTATGTATTCTTTACGAAACCAAATCTAGCATGAAGTAATGAGTTCTCATAAGTTGACTCAATCGTTTTATCTCAACCTTGTAATCATCCTCGTGTCATTGCATGTATTTAAAGAATCAGTTCGATTCATGACCTTCAGTTCATGTATCATGTTTCAGACCTAGTCATGTAATCATGCTTTTAGTTATGCATGTTCAGTATATGATCCTAGTTTCTTCAGCACTCTCAGCTAAATCAGTCTTATTAGAGGACGAATGTTCCCAAAGGGGAGATATTGTAATACCCCTCTTGTCCATTGAATTTGAATTAATCATATAAGGTTTTAGTTTTATAGGTGTAGTTTGTTGGATTGGGGTATATTTATACCTATTTCAAAAATAAAATACAGAGAGAATTAAGACACATTGCGATATTTTAAATGTCTGCCTTTTGGAGAGTGTTTAGATTGATTTATTTTTAAGTGTTTTTGATTTTTAAATTTTATTTTTATTTTTGAAGGTATTAGACAAAGACAAAAGTTTTTATTTTTTTTAAAATTTTGAAGTCTAAAGTAAAGTGTGCATAAAAAAGTCCATCCAAACGCCCCTTTAATATTATAGAACTTAGGTTTCCTAAAAAATGAAAATTGATGAGCCATTTGATATCTGACACATCTTTGTAAATGGGGAACATTAGTCATGAATTTCCGTATTGGAAAAATCATTTGTCACTGAGCTGTTTATTACACCGAACTGCTCGATCTTGGGCAAGAAATTATCGCATTTTAACATCTCTGCAAGTTATTAATGTCTATATTATTTATTTCTCTTTAGAAGGTGCAGAGAGGAGTTGGGAGGGGTTCATTCATCAAAAACATGTACTGTTTATACAACTTATACACTCCCTCCATTTCGTTTTAGTTGACTCTCTTTCTAAAAATATTTATTTTAATTTAGTTGTCTATTTGATGAAATCAAGAATATTTTATTATGTTCTTCCGATTTTAACCTCAACATTAAATGCCAAAACAAAGTGTATTTATTCAAATTTACATTTCCAAAGCATAACTAATAATGCTAATTTGGTAAAATATACCCCTAATAAATATTTTCTTTAGGGGAGTGTCAAATAAAAAAAGGCCAACTATTTTGAAATGGAGGGAGTAGTAGATATTAAATTTTCTTTAATTTCTTATGTGTTTATTATTACTACTTTTTTTTTTTGTATTTTGAACCCCTTACTGAAATTTCTTATTTGTCATTGAGAAATTAATTATTTGATGATAGTACTTTTGACCAGTTTGGACAAAAAGATCGATATATGGTTTAAAGTAGGAGAGAATTTATAAGTCGCTCGTTCATAAGATACTTGATTTTGGAGTAATCTTTCTATTTTAAATCAGTATTTGATTAGAAATTTTATAAGTCTAACTTGAATATTGATTTCAAATTTGAAAACAAACTTAAATCAGAGGAGGATATAGCTCAGAGGCTACTGGTTCAATTGAACCGATAACTTTAATACGTGGCTTAGATATATAGGTAAATGATCATCCAAATTTTAATAAAAATCACATTTTGAACCCACAGTTTCTAATGTGCAATGGGTTTGATGGTAAACACATAAAAATTGAATCCCATAAAATAAAAATCTTAAATTCGCCTCTACTCCAAATCTATTTCCAACTCCATCTTTATGAATTTCAAGAAAACTGCCCTCCTTTATCTTTACGAAAAGTATAATCAAACACAATTTAAATCCATATTCAACTCAAATATCATAAATTTTTAAACAAAATGAAAAATAATTAAAATCTATGACCAAACACCTATTAACTTAAATAAATAATTCGTTATTAGTTTGATTTTCAATATAGTCATAAATATAATTTATTTATAGCTAATACATCTTTAGATTGTTCGGTATTAAACTCTATATATATCTGACCAAAAGATATCAATGGAGGCATTATTTTTTTTAAAAAAATAATATCTGTCAAAAAACAAAAAACTGTGCATACATATATATGTTTAAGATGTAACTTATATGTGAAACAAAAAATGTGCCATAAGAAAATAATAGTATGTACTATATCACCATGAGAATCTTGAGAGAGAAAATGCCCTTAATCAAGCAATATTTACACTATTATTTACCCCATTATCTTTATGTCTTAGGCCTTAGCTGCAGAAATGAATACCTTTTTTTGGACTTTTAGTTAAAGTCGTTTGTGGTATTGTGATCATTTAACCGTCAATTCAAAACTCTTTTTTTCTCTTTCTTTCTTGTAGGGATCAATCAAAATTAAAATATCTAGAGTCGTTTGCTATGATGGATATGTTGTATTAGTTATCTTGGCTACCCTGCTATGGAATGGTGTATCACATAGTCAAATTTCTATAACTCAATTCTTCTTGCTCAGGTAAACATTTCAGATTTTTCTTTGTAGTTGTTCAATTCATCCTATCATTATGTATCTCAATCATTTCTAGTCATTATGGTGTTCTAACCCCTTTCATTATTGAAGAATCTAATCAAAAGCACAGTTTGGAGGATCATTAAATTTTGTTTCATTAGTGAATTAGTGTAATCATATGAATATAAATATCAATTACACCAAAGTTGCCATAGTTTATGATCTCGTGCCTGTTACAGAGTTGTTCCAACGCCTTCTTAGCAGAAATCTACCCAAGAATCTTTAATGAAACTTTTACAGTGTTAGCGAAAGAGAAGGAGAAGAAGTTTTGCTTGTTGCTTTTCTTTTTATGAAAAAAATTACGTAGGTTCAGACAAGATAATTTTCATAATCCCAAAGGGACACAACTCTTCAAATAGCTGTGTCTCTTACCCAAAGGGATACAACTCTTCAAATAGTTATGTCTTACAACTATTCAAAAAGTTGTATCTCTTCTCTTTTCATTAATAATATGAATATATAAATAATTATATGTTATTTGTTATTTAATTTGAATCCAAACTGACCCAGATGGAAGAGCGGATTCAATGTCCTCCATCCCCACTCACACATAGTGGGTCATTGTCATTCCTATTCTGTAATTTTCATACTTATGACTAGACCGTGTGACCAATGCATATTTCGACAACTTTGTTGCTATACATCTGTTAAGAATATACATCTTGATCAATGAAACTTAGAGTAGATTATAGTATACAATTCCTTAAATCATTTATCACATTCATATTTCTCATAATCTCTTTTTCTTAATTTTGAGTTCATCATTATGTACTTGTCGCACAGACAAATCTAGAATCGGTCAATAAAATAAAATTAATGTGATAATACTCATGATCTTCCTCATCTCAAGAATTTCTTTATCTCAACATGATATACTTTTTAGAATATCCCGCTAGACCAAATCAATTGATCTCTTGGCAACATACTAAGATAGACACCGAATTGAATCCCAAGAAATTGATTAAAATCAAGAGGGTACATTGTGAAAAATTTCTTATCAGGTTTCCACATGATAACAAGTAGAGACTAAACTTTTATTTCCCTTATGTGTCACTATATGCATAGATAGTATGAAACAGTATCACAATGCTGACTCTTTTCCCTTGGAATATGTCTTTTATTAATTAAATATAGTGCAAATGATAGTTCAGACAACTCATGTCTAACTTTGAGTTTACCAATCTACTCAATCATTTTGTTCTTCAAAACTCATATCTGACATTAGAAATAAACTAACTCAATTTAATCACATATGATTAAACACATTCTAACAAACGACATTCTGTTTATAAAATTTTAACTCTCTTTTATCATCACGTTTGATAATAATAAGTTTATAACTGCCTCATATCTACTATGTATGGTTCATATACATACATACATATCATATGTATGTATGTATGTATATATATGTATGTATGTATATGAACCAACAAGATTGAAAATTAGGCATTAATCAACAACAACCTTAATAATGTGAATTTACATGAACATTGTTGAAAAAAATACATTAGAATCTACGTAATCCAATGACTTTATATGTATTTCATAAAAATCACAAGTGTAATACCCCATACTTTTCTTAGCTCAGTTCATCTCCTAGTTGCATGTATAAGAGGTTTAAAGCCTAATAATTTCACTAAGTGTTGGGGACTAAGTCTTATTTTTGGCCTCTTTACTTTGAGGATTTTTAAACTGGCCTTCCTGATCCCGAGACGTTAGTTTTTAAGTTAATTGATGTTCATGGGTGTAAGGGGCATGTCTAGGAGAAATTTCAGATTTTTAGGATGAGGATTAGGTCATGTTTTAATTTCAAAAATAGCAAGTCATTGTGATAGCATCGTGATGCGGTCATTATAGCTATGGATGGATCATCACATCGCAGTACCTCTTTAATCCAAGTTTCAGTTGCGAATTTAAATGACTGAAGGGCAGTAGTATCTTTTTCCCTCAATTCAAGTCATCATAACACAACTTATATCAATAATTTAGGCATAATTTTGCCATTCTCCTTCAATTTTTTTTCAAAGAAACCTTAACTACCTCCTAAGAATCTCAAAATTTATTATCTTCTCTTCAGGAAAACTAAGAACTCAAGCTTCCCAATTCAAGAACCTTTAAGAAAGCTTTCTAGATTGTGTTTTCCTTCCAAATGTAAAGGTTAAAGGTATGTGTGATGTTCATTCATGGTCCCTTTTCACCCATGGAGTCCAAAAATCCATTTATATGTTTTAAATCATGAAATTACATGTTCATAATGAGTTATCTCCATGAAACTTTTATGAATTTTGATTATACATGATGTTTACAAGTGTTTTTCATTAGAAAGTAGCCCTTACATGTTTGAAGCATGAAATTTCCATGTTAAATCCCTAATTCATGGTTTGTGTTGTAATTAGAGTATTTTTACATGCTTTACCCTTTCCCATGATTAAGATCATGATCCCATATGTGTTTGATGAAATGCCTAAGTGTTGAATTTTGAACAATGATCCTCTACAATAGTTTTCAAGCTTTAATATGTTCTTATTGTTATTTCCATTCAGTGTTGGGGGTTATGAATACCAGAAACTTAGCTGTTTACATAATTTTAGTATTTTCAGAATGGTTTCAGATAAGCCATGAGCATTGTTATCCAGTTAGTTACCATGATCAATTGTATTGCTTAGTTAAACTTAGCTCAGTCCAGTAATCAGTGTTGGTTCAGTTGCGAGTAGAATTTAACTCCGAGCAAATCCAAGGATGGGGGCTCACCTTCTAGAAGAGGGTGTGACCTCTAGTAGCAATCACTTGGTTCCAGAACTACATAGCCAACGTAGGCTAGAGCTATCGACCTACCAGTTGAGGGTTAATATAGTATTTACCTACCAGTTAAGGGTAGCACGTATCTCATTAGAGTACCTTCCAATTGAAGGTAACTCTTTAGTGGATCAACACAGCAATTATTAGTATCCGTGGCACGATACTGATACCTTTCTAACTGGATTTACAGGTTGGACCCCAATCAGCTTAGAGTGGGGCATGTCAATTAGATGATACCTCCTATAGTTGCATTTCAGTATTCAGTACAGAATTCAGTTCAGGTTTGCTTAACCATGGCATACAGTTTATCGGTCATTTAGTTACCAATATTTTAGTATTTTAGTTTACAGAATACTTCAATATTAGATTATATGCTTGGTCATGCATTCTCAGATTTTATAGCTTTCCCGCATGTTATGTGTCTGTCATTATCTCAGGTTACTCAACCAGTACTTATTTCATGTATATTTAGTTATCTCATATACTAGTACATTCAAAGTACTGATCGTATACTTTCTTCACGCTACGATGTCTTATATCATATGTTCGCATGCACAGTTTTTTGACCAAGCTTAGATAAGTTCAGCACTTGAGCAGTAGTAGCATGGTTAGTCCTTATCTTTCGAGGGCAAATTTATCTTCATTCAGTATTTTAGTCTTTCTCTATTTGAGTCCGTTTGGAGTTAGTTAGGGGTTTGTATAATCAACTCCCTAGTCATTCAGTTAGAGGCTTTTCAAACATTTAGATAGTTAGTCAGTTTATCAGTTGTTTTATCAGTTTTTTTAGTATGTTCTCAGATACTCAGATATATGATTTATCACTATTTTAGTATTTTAAACCTTATGTCTTTACTCAGTTGTTTCCGCATATGTTGACCATTATCAGTTTACTCAGTGCTCATAGTAGGTACCAGCTCATGGGTATGTGGTCACTTGTGATCGTAAACATCGTTGTCATGACTAGGGGGTAGCCTCGGGTTATGCAAAAATTTATTATTAGAGCTAAAGGTTTTAGAGAGTCATAGGGAGTCTGAAAATCCGCATTAAGTAGAGTCTTGTGCATAGTATGAAGCTCACCACAATTATGGATAAGAGACTACAAGATGTTTTAGGAAAAGTTTCCATTCTTTCAGTATTCATGTCATATGAGTGAGCATGAGCTCTATTTAAAATATCTTTCTAATCCATCCTTTATTCTGTTTCAAAAAATGCTCCCCAAAAAGAATAACGAAAGAAGGAATGGGAATCAGCTGTACTTCTGCTTGTTCAATAATATCCTCGAAATAAGCAAGCCTTCCATGCCAAGTTTAGAGCTGCATTCACTATCTTTCCTCACTCAGTAGAAGCTCAGAATAATTAGCAGGCTGTTGCCCCAGCTAATCCAGTGGAAAATACCACTGTAGCATGAATTTAGGATTTCACCCAAATAAATTCCCCTTTGTTTTTCGGATTCAAATTTGATGAGGATCCATAGGAATTTCTTGATATGGTTCAGAAGGTGACTGATATCATGGGTGTCACTTCAAGTGAGAGTGCAGAGTTGGCTGCTTAACAGTTACAGGATGTAGCTCATATATAGTATAAGCAGTGGAGGAAGGATAGAGTTATTGAGGCAGGGCCAGTAGAATTGGAGGAGTTTTTCATAACTTTTTTAGAAAAGTTCTTCCCATTAGAGTTGAAGGAAGCTAAGGTGTAGGAATTCATAAACTTGAAGTAGGGTAGTATGAGTGTGAAGGAGTATTATCTTAAGTTTACTCAATTGGTGAGGTATGCTCCAAATGTGGTGTTTAATAATAGGCCGAGAATGAGTAAGTTTATTTTTCGTGTATCTGATAGTGTGGTAAAAAAGTGTAGGACTTCTATGTTGATTAAGGAGATGGACTTGTCTAGTATTATGATTCATGCTTAGTAGATTGAGAAGGAGAAGGTTAAAGAGAAAGAAAGAGAGAGTAAGAGGGCTAGGATAGGTAGCTTTAATTTTTCT
This sequence comes from Capsicum annuum, assembly GCF_002878395.1. NCBI lineage: Eukaryota > Viridiplantae > Streptophyta > Magnoliopsida > Solanales > Solanaceae > Capsicum > Capsicum annuum. The sequence goes on along the minus strand of NC_061120.1, from coordinate 100,067,083 downwards.
CAGCCTTGGTCAGAAGTTTTCAGCCCCAGATCCATCTTTAGCTAGTACGCTAGTACCAAGGCTTAGGAATAACAGTCGGGATGGGGTTCTAGGCTCTAAGACCTAGGGTAGTATGAGCGGTAGTCGTACCAATTATCTTTTGTGATGAATGTGGTAGTAACCATAAGAGGGTGTAGAGATGGCAGTGATATATGTTTTGGATGTGGAAATCTAGGCAACAGAGTTAGATATAGCCCAAAGAGTGGTTAGCAGGGTTAGTCCAATAGTTCTTCAATTCTATTTGATCGCTCGACTCAGCAGTGTGCTATATCCAGTGCAACTAGTAGACATTGTGAGAATAGATTGTATGCATTTTAGTTCCGACAGGATCAGGAAAGCTCTCCTTATATGGTTATGGGTAGGTTACTTTCATTTTCATGTTTATGCTTTATTAGATCCTAGAGTTTTGATCTCCTTTATAACCCCTATATATAGCAGTCGATTTTGGTGTTAGTTCCGAATCTTTAGTAGAACCCTTCTCAGTGTCTACTCCAGTAGGTGTCTCTATTGTGGCAAGGCAGGTATACAGGAATTGTCAGGTTACAATACCCCAAAAATTCACCTCAGTTAATCTTGTAGAGTGAGAGATGATTGATTTTGATGTTGTTATCGGTATGGATTGGCTTCACTCATGCTATTCTCTATAGAACTAGAGTCATTCATTTTCACTTTTTGAATGAACCATTCATTGAATGGAGGGGTAGTACCTCAGTACTTAGGGATCAGATGTTTTTTCAAATTCCTTCTCGGAATCCTATGACAATATATGATCTAGAGTTAGTAGTATGGATCCAGAAGTTTAGAAGTAGTAAAGTGGGGATATAGTTTATCTGGATTCAGTAGAGTATGTATCCATGAGGCTAGTTGTATGAAAGGTAAATCAATAGGCTTGAAATAGTGTATGAAAGAATTGATGTTTATTGATTTGAAATTTAGTATGATGATGTGGGTATGATTTTGAGATATGATATTAGTAGGCTATGAAGGAAGTTGGTGTGGTTCATTAAAGTTTTGGGGCTATCCATATTAAGTGTTAGAATCTAAGTTTGAATCTTTGAGGATTGAGCTAATAGAAGGTAATGTTAAGATTCTTGATAGTGTGAACTCAGTATATGGTGATACTCATGAAAATTCAAAGTTAGGTAGTGTTAAAAGCTATTATGTAATGATTATTGGGGCTATACAAAGTTATGAGTTGTATCTCAGGAGAAAGTATTAGCAATGGGTTTTTCACTTTTAAGTATAGTCTTTCATGGTGAATTTATTTTTGATGAGCATTGTCATATTCTGAACTTTCGAGTAAAGTCGATGCAGTTCAGTTTAGAGTTTATCAAAAGGGTTCCACAGACTTAGAGTAACGACTTATAGCTAAGAGGGAGATGATAGAATAAGTAACCAAGTTAGGCTCTCAAATTTCGGTAGTGATGCCAGTATGTTGTAGAATGTCATTAGGGGAGAAAAAATATCTGAACCATTCTTATATCAGTGCAAATTTTTGTACTTCAACCCCACGATATGTATAGTCATGCCTTACATGTCAGTCCCATGATTGTAGCTTATATTCATGCACTTTCCATAGAATCATATACGCTTCCAGTTCTTAATATAAGGATTTACAGTTTGCTCAGCTATATGAATCATATTCCATGAAATTTATGAATTTCAAACTCAGTTCATGCAACTCATGACTCATGTACTCATGCTTTACACTATGTTCAGTTTCAGTATACATGCTACTCTCTTAATGATCAATGAAATTCAGATTATGTCATGTATATCCTTAGTTTTTATCTCTGTAATGAATCCAGGACGTGGATACTCTCTGTTCATGCATCAGTTTTAGATTCTAGATATTCAGTCATGATTCACTCCGTAAGTGTCCCATGCATTGTCTCTATTTTTCCTTAGTATTTTAGCCAAGTCAGTAGTATTTGGGGGATGAACAATCCCAAGGGGGAGATGTTGTAACACCCCAAGTTTTCATTTCTTAAACCTCTCATCTATTCTTCACGAAACCAAATCTAGCATAAAGTAATGGGTACTCATAAGTTGACTTGCTCATTTCTGTCTCAGCCTTATAATCATCCTTGTGTCATTGCATGTATTCAAAGAATCAGTTCGGTTCATGATATTTAGTTCATGTTGCATATTTCAGACTTAGTCATATAATCATGCTTTTAGTTATGCATGTTCAGTATATGATTGAAGTTTCTTCAGTAGTCTCAGCTAAATCAGTCTCATTCGAGGATGAATGTTCCTAAGAGAGAGATATTGTAATACCCTATACTTTTCTTAGCTCAGTTCAGCTCCTAGTTGCATGTATAAGAGGGTTAAATCCTAAAAATTTCACTAAGTGTTGGGGACTTAGTTTTATTTTTGGCCTCTTAACTTCGAGGATTTTTAAATCAGCTTTTTTGACCTCGAGATGTAAGTTATGAGTTAATCCATGCTCAGAGGTGTAAGGGGCATGTCTCGGGGAAGTTTTCAATTTTTTGGATGAGGATTAGGTCATGTTTGGATTTTGAAAACAACAACTCATCGCGATAGTATCATGACATGGTCATTATAGCAATGGATGGCTCATCGTATCGCGGTACCTCCTTAATCCGCATTCTAGTTGCGAATTTAAATGTCTGAGGGGCAGTAACATCTTTTCGCCTTAATCCAAGTCATTATAACATGACTTATATCAATAATTTGGGCGTAATTTACCTATCATCCTTCAATTTTTTGTCAAAGAAACCCTAAATACCTTCCAAAAATCTCAAAATTTATTAGCTTCTTTTCAAGAAAACCAAGAACTCAAGCTTCTTAATTCAACAACTTTTAAGAAATCTTTCAAGATTGTGTTTCCCTTCCAAGTGTAAAGGTTAAAGGTATGTGTGATGTTCATTCATGAGCCCTTTTCACTCATGGAGTCCAAGAATCTATTTATATGTTTTAAATCATGAAATTACATATTCATAATGAGTTATCTCTATGAAACTTTTATGAATTTTGATTATACATGATGTTTACAAGTGTTTTTATTTGGAAAGTAGCCCTTACACGTTTGAAGCATGAAATTTCCATGTTAAATTCCTAATTCATGGTTTGTGTTGTTATTATGGTATTTTCACACACTTTACCCTTTCCCATGTTTATGATCATGACCCCACATATGTTTCATGAAATCTTAAGTGTTGAATTTTGAACAATTATCCTTTACCATGGTTTTCAAGCTTTAATATGTCCTTATTGTAATTTTTATTCATTGTTAGGGGTTGTGATACCCAAAACTTAGCTGTTTACATAGGTTCAGTATTTTTCTGAATGGTTTCAGATAAATCATGAGCATTTTTATCCAGTTAGTTACCATGATTAGTTGTATTGCCTTGGTAAAATTAGCTCAGTCCAGTAATCAGTGTCAATTCAGTTTGGAGTAGAATGTAGCACCGTACGAACCCAGGGGTGGGGGGTTACCTGCCAGTAGAGGGTGTGACCTCTAGTAGTAGTCCCTTCATTCCAGAACTACATAGCCAGTGTAAGTTAGAGCTATCAACCTGCTAGTTGAGGGTTGATAAAGTGTTTACCTGCCAGTTGAGGGTAACACGTGTCTCATTAGAGCACCTGCCAGTTGAGGGTGACTCTCTAGTGGATCCACATAGACAGTATTAATATTCGTGGTACGGTACTGACACCCTTCCAACTGAGGTTACAGATTGGACCTCAATCATCTTAGAGTAGGGCATGTCTGTTAGATGATACCTTCCATAGTCACATTTCAGTATTCATTACAAAATTTAGTTCAGATTTTCTTAACTATAGCATATAGTTTTTCTGTCATTCAGTTACCAGTATTTCAGTATTTTAATTTACAGACTACTTTAGTATCAGACTATATGCTTAGTCATGCATTCTCAGATTTTATAGCTTTCACGCATGTTACAGTCATTATCTCATGTTACTCAACCAGTCATTATTTCATGCATATTCAGCTATCTCATGGTATTCAGCCAATTAGTATTTTATGCACATGAACCTATACATTTCATCCTAACCTCATGTCATATACTAGTACATTCAAAGTACTGACCCCCTACTTTTTTCATGCTATGATGTCTTATATCATAGGTTCGGACGCACAGTTTCCTGACCGCACTTAGACATATCAACATTTCAGCAGCAACAGTAGTGGTAAGTCCTCATCTTTCAAGGACAAATTTATCTTCATTTAGTATTTCAGTCTTTCTCTATTTGCGTCAGTTTGGAGTTAGTTGGGGGTTTGTCCCGTCAACTCCCTAGTCAGTCAGTTAGAGGCTTTTTAGATATTCAGACAGTTAGTCAGTTTATCAGTTGTTCTATCAGTCTTTTTAGTATGTTCTCAAATGCTTAGTGTTGACACCCAATTTTGACCTACCAATACCACGTTCAGACTTCTATTTTAGTAAAATTATTAATTTTTAAATATTAGTATTTTTTTACACATTTTTTGGCATCAAACAGATTTTTGATGGGTCACATTCATGATTTAAAAATGTGCAAATTATTTTATTACTTTTTAGTGTCATTTTATAATTTATTAATTCAAATACAATAATTTACATAATTTTAATTATTTGTAAATAAACATGCACACTCACAATTTACAAATGCATTATTATTATTATTATTATTATTATTATTATTTTTATTATTATTATCACAACTTTCTATAATAATATTGTGTAACATTTAATTTGCTTACTTTATTTTTTGATGTCGTATTTATTTAATAGCCTAATTTAAATTGATTTTTTCTAATTTATTTAAATACTTTCCCTTTTTATCCAATTTATAACAATCTTAGCCTAGTATTATACAATTTATTACAATTCTAGCCATATTTTAACTCAATTTAAAAGGTCTCAGTTCTTTTCTTATCCTCTTAATCTCAGTCATGGATCAAAATTGATCCAACGGCTGAGATCAGCCTATCTCTTCTTTCCTTATTAACACCAAAACTCTAAACCTAATTCATTTCCCTAATCTCCTAAACCAAATCAGCCACCCCACCCCGTCTCTCTCTTGTCTCCCTCTAAAAAATCAACCATCGCCAAAGCCAAAATCGGTGCCTCCTCAGGCAACGTAGCAACCATCCGCCACTGGTCAAGCCATGTCGATCCCTCCGTTCTACGACCAAGCCCCACGCCACCAGTAGCCCTCAAACCACGCCGTCGCCGACCTCTTCTATTTCATCAATCCACCAGCCAATATTGCCTCTTCGACAAAGCTCCAAACGCCGCTGCTCCGCCTCTACGACAACAGCAACAATGGTGCTCTGCCTCCTTTCTTCTCCTCCATCGCCAGACATCAGTTCGCCTCCGTCCCAATCCACCACCGATAACAACAACAACAACGACATCGCTGCCCTTTGCCATCACTACTCCGGTCGAGCCCACAAAACATGATGGATTCTAAAATCCGTTAAAGGTTTGATTTATTGTTAAATTTCATTTCTTTCCTTAAGATATAATCTGTGATATGAAATTGATGAAACTGCCTTAAGAGTTTTGATAGAATTTTTTATAATATGGGTTTGTTATCGTGCTTAGGTCTTCATATAAAGTTTCGATTTTAGTGATGTTTAATCACACCCTCAATATTTTTGAATTGTTGGTTGATTGATATTTATATTCAACTTGTGGAATCATTGTTCTAGCTTTTGAAATTGTTATTCTTGATTGTGGGTTGCATTTTTCTAATCTCTTCATTGGCAAAATATTTGAGGCATAGGTAGATAAATTCTTCTTAATCGTGATGGATTTGACACTTACTATTTGTAGGGTAGAATATTTGATTTAACTGATACTATGAGATTGATTTCTGTGATCAGATTTTGTGCATAATTAAATTACCGTGATTATGAAATGTTATACATGATCATCTGTCCAATCTTATCACATATGGTAAAAATTGATGCATTTTATTCATTCTTTTGCCTACCTAATTACGGTAAATTTGGCTTCTAATTGATTCCATATAGTTAATTAACAAAAAATAATATTGTTGATGACTTTTCTAAACATTGGCTTTCCTTATATTCCTTGGATTGATTTGTATGTGATTGATTCAATTAAGAGAAATTTTCTCTTAATTGGTTGACAAGACTATTGTTTTGCTATTTTTATCTTGGTATGATTTTATATTACTTGTCTATATAAACAACTCCTTCTAATTCTTTGAGGGGAGAACGGATACACTATAATCTCTTATCACCCTCTCTCACTCCCGATACACTCTCTTTATATAGAAAAACCTTCACTTCTTATCACATTCACTCCCTACTCTCTAGACATCTCATATACTACTACTGACTACAACATATGCTTCTCTATATGAAAAAAATAAGATTTCTCAAGCTTTGATTTTCTCTTCGGGTTTAAGGAAATATCTCTCACTGTTACAAGTTCTTTGCTTCAACAACCTTCTTATTATCTTATTTTGTTTACTGCTCATCGGTAAGCCACCAATCGACACATTATTTTTTTATTCCGCAGTAGTCGTGATAGCAAAATATAGAAAGCATGTCTATAGGGACTAATCTGAAATGATAACGCTGTGCTTGCTTACTATGTCTTTGTTTCCTATGCCCTTGTTTCCTTTGTGCCTCTGTTTAGGACAACATGTTCGTATGTCCTTTTGTACTTTCCATGTTATGTTTAACAGGTTCGGAAATTGAAGAGTCATCGAGATATTTAATTGGATTATGTTATAGTTAGATGTGTCTTTATTTATTTATTTAGGTTTGTAATATTATTTGTAAAAATATTATTCTTATTATTGTAATTATAACATTTGGGGGACTACTTGGGGGGCGGAGATTTACGTGCTCTATGAATGGTAAAGTAAGCACAACTTAGGTTTACGTGCGATACATGTTATGTGGATTATCTAGGCACAACAAATTTAGGATTTATTAACATAGGCAATGCTTAGTCTGTTTGTTAACGAATTCGATTCAATTTTGGTACATTAACGTGATTTTAGCATTAGGTATAAACGATTTAATATGTCTATCATGTTAACACGAATATAAGCATATTAACTTGACATTATGTACTATAACATATTGGGCGTATTAATTTGACATGTAGCATATCAATGTACTTTGGCATGTTAGACTCTAAAACATGACAATGCATCTTTAGAACATTTGTATGTTAAGTTAATTTCTAACGTATTAACTTATTGTAAGAATGTTAAACAATAGAGGTTTAAACGAGTTAATATATTCTTAGCATGATAATGATTTTAAGCATGTCTATCCATGAATATGCTAACAATTAATCTTATGCATGTTAAGTATTATATTTAAGCCTATCGCATTTTATAATATGTTTCATACAATTTTCAACATGTTTAATACAATTTTTAGCATGTTTAATACAATTTTCAGCATATTTAATATAATTTTTAGCATGTTTAATAATATTTTCAGCATGTTTAATTGATTTTCCTGCACATTATAGTATTTTTCTGCACATTATAAACCCTCGGGACACTATAACATATTATTGCATAATTAAAACAAAATTCAGCATGTTTTATAATAGTTTCAGTATATTAAAACAGATTCCAGCATGTTTGTCGTAACTTTCAGCATGTCTAATAATGTTTTCAACATTTCAGCATGTCTAAGTGTAATTTCAGCATGTTAGTATTAAATCCTAAACATGTTAATCTTTAATTCCGGCATTATTAACATTTTTTTCATGTTAAAACATTAGTGTTTGCCATTTCATCATATCAGTGCACTATATTTCTTGACACAATTACCATACTTTTGACACCCCTCATGAATGCACATCACATTGTTGCATACACGAGACATAGTCGTCTTTTATCACTACTTGTTGAACATTTAGACACCATGCTAATAGGTTAACAACATAACCAATAATTATTTTTCTCTGTGTGAAATCACATTAGTCAACGTTAATTAATCAAGAGGCTAACTTGGGATTATTATGTGCTACTTGTTGTTCAATATGTTTGCTCTTCGAGTCTTAGGCAACGTAGCTTTCTTTTAGTTAAGAACACAAATTCAAAATAGCAAAGTACAATGCCTCTTGGACAATAGGTGGGACAATAAGTATTACTAAAATCGTTAGTTTTATCCTTGTCATAGAACTCCCTTAGACTTGACATCCAACCTAGGTGGGTAGGATGGGTAGTCATTCGGAAATGATGATCCCAACAGATATTAACGGTGAGTCTAATGACATTATTACTTGTCTAAGAGTTTGGCCTTGTTAGGTCGGATGATGATTAACAAGTTGGGTTTCTGATCCGAATGAGACCAAAATATTTTTTTTTGTTTGACTTGGACAATTTCTTTTTTTAGTCTTTTTGTTTACTTTACATGTTTATTTGGGGTTGTTAGTTTATTACATAAGTTGTCTCCATTATTATGATTTTGTCATTTGTTTCTCCTCGCTTATCTTATTTACATATTTTTATTAATTTTATCACTTAGATGATTAATAGCTACAATAATTAAATTAAATATTTGTTAATTACTTTATCACATAGTCAAACCTTAAATTAATAGTAAAACAAGAAACCTTTATTTGACCACATAGAATCCCCACGTAAAGTATGAATTCGGCCAGTAACCACCTTTGTGGACCTCGAAAGGTGCCTAACACCTTTCTTTCAAGGTAATTTGAACCCTTACCCAAACTCTGGTGAACTAAGACTAAACAACAAAATAGGTTCGTAGTAGCCTATACCTGTGCCCTAACGCACCTTAATTCGTTAGGTGGCGACTCTTCACACTCTTCCTTAATGTAATACCAAAAAGAGTTTGTCACATCAAATCCCACCTTCCGCGAGGAAAATGAGGCGCGACACTTAGATTTATAATTTATCAGTATTTTAGTATTTTTAAACCTTATGGATTTACTCAGTTATTTCTACATATGTTGATCATAATCAGTTTACTCAGTGCTCACAGCAGGTACCAGCTCATGGATTAGCTTATGGTCACTTGTGACCATAATCACCGTTGTCGCTACCAAAGGGTAGACTCGGGTCGTGACAACAAGATATGAGTTTTCTTAAGGGATCAATAATTCTTTGATGCATAGATGTGTATTTCACGTTCACTTTCTTTTGTACAATCATGTCTCTTACAAAATTATACGTTATGTCAATATGTTTCCTCTTCCAATAATACTTTGGATCTTATGTGTATGCTATCACATCTTGACTATCACAATTATTATGACAGGTTCAACAACATTGTTACACACACCCAAGTGAAACAAAATATGTTTAAGCCAAACAGTTTCTTGCATATCAGATAAAAGTTCTACAAATTCAACATCCATCATAGATAAGGCTATACATGATTGATTTTTGATACTCCATGATATGGGGCCATTGTTAAGCAAGAATGCAAATCCAGAGGTGGACTTTCTCTCATTTAAATCTCCTCCCCAATCAGCATTTATGTAGTCTATGATACCCCTAAAATTTGGAGCATTTTATATTTGGCCCTCTCGTGTTTGAAACATCAATTTTTGACTTAAATAGTGTTTAGGCATATGAATAAGGTGTCTCAGGAGAGTTTTAGAATTTTTGGATGGAGTTCAGGGTGATTTTAAACCACGAAGGTAGTAAGACTCTGTGATATCGCTGTATCATAAAGGCTGCACTCCACAATAGCCAGTGTGTCATGGAGGATAGCCTCCACGATAGACATAGTGTCATGAAGGTTAGCCTCCGCTATAGGCAGCATGCCATGATTCCTTTATAAAATTCGTGTAGTTTTTACTTTGTTTACTTGGGATAAGGGTTATTATGGTCTTTTCACCTATGTAAGACCCTTAATCATAATATAACCTATTCATTTCAGTTTTAAGAGATTAAAAATCTCCAACTCCACTCTCAAACTCAAAATCCCAAAAGAGCTTAAGGATTTCATTGTACGTTCATCTTCCGAGTTCCAAGTTCCAAATTACTTTCCAATTCTTGTGTCTCTAAGGCATGTATCTCTCTCCTTACACTTGTATTTTTCTAATCGCATGAAATTGGTCTATTATTCACATGGTTTTGATGTTGTGTTTTGAACTATGGGTTGAGGGTTTTGAATATAAACTATTAAAAATGTTTTCTCATGATTACTATTGAACTATTATGCATTAAATTGTTGGTTCTTACATTCATTGGGATGCATAGGAATGCTGGATGAATTAGGAGTAAAATGGACTCCCCAAATTTGTAAACAATATGGGTACAACAAAATCCATAAATAATTAGTTTTGCTATGGAATTTGATAATAACCTCAACCCACTTGCATAATAGATTTTTGAATGCAAATTATCTTTTGGTTTGGCTTAATCCCTTTGAAACTAATGCATTGCATAAATGATTAAATGGGTAATAAAGATAATAAAAACTTGCCGGGTACGAAAGAATCCTACAATTGATTTTAATAATGAAAACCTTTTGGGGGTACAAAGTGATTTTAGTAATGGAGTCTGCGGGGTACGAAGGAATTTCCTAAGTATTGGCTTAATGACATTGCGTGCAAGCTATAGTCGGTATGACTATACCACTTAACAATGCCTTAATAATTGACTCCTGGAATTTGTGGATGGTTTATGTATTAAATGTTTTAGTTGAGATTAAGGGGGATTGTGATAGCTAGATATGAAGGTGTGAGTCCCGAAGGATTGATATTGGAAACTCATGTTTGCCGATGCGAGGGTTGGTCCTTGATAACGATCAAAATACACCTCTAATTGAAGGATGAAGTGATCACTATCAAATATAGTAACCCAATGAAGGTTGGGGTTAAATCCTAAGGGAATACGTCGGAAATCCTTCTCGTACTTACTACAATTACCAGACAATGTGGAAAGTAAAATGGGGGAGGGGGGGATTTGTTGAAATATAAAAAGGAAGAGAATTGGTTTCTCTTGGTTGTAAACAATCTAAGACGAACACTAGAGTTGTGTTTCCCCTGGCTTCTTGACTCAGTGGACTAATCATGCATTGTCGAATTATTCCAATATCTTGAATGCAGAATCAATAAGTTATTTACCATCAACAATCTTTTGGACGAGCTGACAGATTTCACTCTTTACCTTTTAAGTCTTAGTATGTCGCCTTACTAACCCTTATCTTGATCCCAGTTAACTATTACCTTGAGTACCTAGTTATTATATGAAAGCTATTGGTTATTCACTATATTCCATTGTGCGCAATGGATCGACAATTAACTCTTAAATTACTGTTGTGATCTTATTTTTCTAGTCACCACTCCTCTTATAGAGTAAGTAGCAATAATCTAGGAGTGATCTTAACATGGGCCACCCGTTAAGAAATCAATAAGAACGAAGAAAAAACAATACATACAAGAATCTTTATCTAGAACGACCTAACACTTTCTCTACTTCGTTAATCCGCTAGGGTTCCCATAACCCTAGGTAAGGGAATTAATTGCTTATAGTTATGAGATCAATCAGGGAATCCACAGACAAAACTATAAAATCAATCTCATAATAATAAAATAATAAATCCCAAAGTCTTAAATTGAATAACAAACCAAGAACAACAAGATGTTTGAGAAATCGGCCCCAAAGGGTCCTCCTTCTCAACCAATCAATATGTGAATGTATATGTCTAAGTAATGTTAATGAATAGAATGAAATAAACAAAGCCTAAGGATATTTATAGATTACAAGAAATCCTAGAGTTCAAATCCTAAATAAAATAGGAAAGCTTAATTACCCATACATAATAGGACTTAAAAACATCATAGGTGTGCTATTGACATACATAAAAACCCTAGGAAATGATTAGGCTGATATGGAAAAATCACTATTGGTGGCCATCTACTCTCTATATCCGTGGTCTGGCACAAGGCGCAGGTAGTACCTATGGTCCTGACATTAGGCATAGGTACAGGGCACGGATACAAGTCCTGCAACCTAACTCTCGATATTTCAACCTCTGGCACCTGCTTACCACCTGTGATCCGTGGGTCCCACATGCAGTCCGTAGGTTGACTTGGTATGTGCTGAGAGTTATTTTTTTTAGCTTCTCTTCAATTCTCAAACATGCTTTGATCATGAATAGGCTAAAAATTATCCCAAGCATCTATAATTGCACCAAAAAATAGCCAAACACACCTTTTTCCCTCCTTTTCATGAATTAACATCCAAAACATGATTTCCTACAAAATACTCCAAAAATACCTTAAATACAACAAAATTGACTTAAGTACATGCATATTCTCTTAGTTTTAAGCATCGAAAGTGCTATATTTCTATAGCACATCAACACCCTCAACTTAGAACATTGCATGTCCTCAGGCAACAAAACATAACAAAATAATACAACGATGCTTAACCAAGAGAAACCTAAGATACCTATGGCATTCAATCATCATTTTTAGCTCAAGATCATTACCCTCTCCAAGTTCAACACCCTTAAAAACCCAACTATGTGTATTGATGAAGCACACCGATGTGACACAACGGAATCAAGATATGACATTACATTAGCAACAAACAACCATGCATATATTCAAGTTAAACTACCCAAACAAGTAAGCGGCTAGCAATACAAACCATGTGCCCTCACAACAAAGAAGTCCCACTCACTCAAATATAAAATCAAGAGGGTCGATGTAGGGATGGTCAAGAGACACTCACACTCACAAAAGAAGTTCCAATCAATGCATGTCAAATACCATAGGCTTAACCTTATTTTCTTTACCGTAGCATTCAGACAGTAAAGTTCAAACCACTATAGGACTTTATTTGGCTGGTAGTGTAGGCTTGGGGCTGGTATGATACATATGGACATTTAAATTGCTAAGCCTCCTTGGTACTACCCTAACTTTGGGGTCTCACTTATTAACCATTATTCACTTTATTTCCGCCCTTATTTCTCTCTTTTATTTTTTATGCACATTCAGGCTAGGTGTGGTTTTCTTATTCTTTTTTTTTTCAACTTAGACATGGTATGCCCACCCCTTACTAAAAACTATGTACTATCCTTAATGCACTAAAAAAAAGTAAAACATAGGGAGGTGAGAACATACTTGGAACGCACTAGGCGCTCAAATCTTTCCTTTTATTTTTGCTTTTATTTTGCTACCACACCCAACCCTACTTTATTTTTCTCTTATTATACCCTTATTCATACCCACTATACATTACATACTCCTATGATAGCCACCCTCAACTTAGGCGATTCTCCTTCTTTGAGGTGCACAATGTCCAAGGAGGACCTGGGCCAAAATAGGTTCATTGTAATACAATTGGACAGGTGAAAGGAAAAAACAAAGAAATAGACTATAAGGATCAAAACATGGATCAAGGGATACTAATTTACTCATGGAAGGTCATTTAGGCTAAAAGTTGACTACAATAAAAAAACAGCCTATGATCCTTTCCTAACTAACTATCCTACAACCTAGTCTTTTACATTTCCATAGACCCAGTCGAGAGACTATCACCTTACAAAGCCCCGCTAGTCGAGAGATATTTGCATTTTTATAGCCCCGCCAGTTGAGAGGCTATCACCTTTCAAAGCTCTACCAGTAAAGATCCTTTTACATTTCCATAGCCCCATCGGTCAAGAGGCTATCACCTTTCAAAGCCCCATAGTTGAAAGGCTTTTACATTTGCCTCTCCAATCAAGAGGCTATTACCTTTTAAAGCCCCACCAGTTGAGAGGCTTTTACATTTTCATAGCCCCATCAGTCGAGAGGCTATTACCTTTTCAAGCCCCGCCAGTGGAGAGGCTTTTACATTTTCACAGCCCCGCCAGCCAAGAGACTATCACCTTTCAAAGTCCCGCCAGTTGAGAGGCTTTTACATTTCCATAGCCCCACCAGTTGAGAGGCTATCACCTTTTAAATCCCCACCAGTCGAGAGACTTTAACATTTTTATAGCCTCGACAGTCGAGAGGCTATTACCTTTAAAAGCCCCACCAGCCAAGAGGGTTTTACATTTTCGTACCAGTTGAGAGACTATTACCATTTAAAGGCCCACTAGTGAGAGGCTATTACCTTTCAATTTCTCCGCCAGTTGAGAGATCTTTTATTTCAATAGCCCCGCCAATTGAGAGGCTACTACATTTCAATTGGTCTTCCAGTCGAGAGCTCCTTTATTTTAGAAGCCCCGCCTTGTCGAGAGGCTGTTATCTTTCAATTGCTCTGCCAGTCGAGAGCTTTTCTATTTCAATATCCCTTCTAGTTGAGAGGCTATTACTTTTTAATTGCTCCACCAGCCGAGAGATTCTTTATTACATAGCCCTGTCAGACAAGAGACTATTACCTTTCAATCGCTCTGCCAGTCAAGAGCTCATTTATTTCCATAGCTTTGCCAGTCGAGAGGCTATTACCTTCCAGTTGTTCCACGAATCTAGAGAAAACTAGACTTCAATCACCTCACTCGTTGATGACCTTAGTCTTCATAAAAAATTAAAGACGACAATCCATACCAGCCTCTATAGACAATTAGAGATATCATGCATCAAGTCCTCGTAGCCAATTGAAGACATCATCATTCAACACCAGTATCTGTAGACAACTAGAGACAACAATCCACACTAGCCTCCATGAATAATTGGAGGTGTTACGCATCAAAGTCTTTGTATACAATCGAAGACATCCTTATTCAACATCAGTCTCCATATACAATCAGAGACGACAATCAATATTAGTCTCCACAGATAATTGGAGATGTCACTAAGTCTTCTAGAAAATCAAAGACATTATCATTCAACATTAGTCTCCGTAGACAATCGAAGACGACAATCAACATCAGTCTCCATAGACAATTGGAGATGTCATCAAGTCTTCATATACAATCAAAGACATCATCATTCATCACATAGTCTCCACAGAAAATCAGAGATGACAATTAACATCAGTATTCATAGATAATCAAAGCATCTTTCATTCATTACTTAAGTCCCCGTAAACAATCGGAGACTACATTCATCCCCAAGTCTCCGTAAACAATCGGAGACGTCATTCATCCTCAAGTCTTCGTATACAATTAGAGATATCATGCATCTTTTCAACTAAAAGTACAATTCAAAAAAACAACATATTTTTTCCAATCCCATATATCATACACTGGGGCAAATTCTGGAGTACCGCCCGAAAAATTTTCTATTTTCTCATTTTTAACTATATTGACCTGATTCTCATGACACTCAAGATATGTAGGAAGATCTATGTAGAGTTCAGTCATCACAACTACATAATAATAATTCTTCCCCAGAAAGTACATAATCTTGCATCCCAAGCATCTCACAACTCGATACTAGGGGTAATTTTAAAAGGAACCTCGGAAGTATATGAACACTTCCATTCCCAAGCAGTCCTTCTCTCAATAATTATTCCAAACGATCACTCGCCCTTAATATCAAGGCAAGAGGCAGTTGCCTATTCTTTTGAACTACATCTGACCTGATCCTCATACAACTCGAGGTATGTAGGCAATTCTAAATTAGAGTTCAGTCAAATTTTCATCAAAAAACATTTTTTGTCGAGCAAAATTGGCTACACATCGACGTTTTCATTTGAAGATTTCTACATCATCTTCAAATAAAAAGGGGCAACTGGTGACACCCAATTTTGCTCTCCGTGCTTAAACTTAACGTCTTTATGTTTCCTGATCGTCAAAGAGCACAAAATATAATTTTCACACATTTTTTATATTTATTAATAAATTATTGATATTCATCCTTACTTTAGGATTTTATCAATTTATTTTCATATTTTTACTTTTTATAATTTATTGATAATTCTCTATACATTGGAGTTTTATCAATTCATTACCGTTTTAATATTTTACAATCATCTGTACACGTACACGACATGACATCACATTTCTATAATATTTTCAAATTAGTTATATTTTTTTTTAATATTTTCAACATTCTTTACACTTTTCTGTAATTACATATCAATACCTGTATTTTTGTATATTTATTACAACCCGTAAAAATTGAGTCGGATTAGTTATTTATATACACAGTATAATAATTCAATGTCTTGTCACATCCGACAATGACCACACACGGAAAAAAAGGGACAATCACCCTACTAGCATGAGACAAAATTTTAGAGGGTAGGTTTTTATTTTTCCACCCTCTCAGTTGAAAAAAGGGGGAGGCACAAGTTACACATGAAAAAAGAGGAGCCATAAATTACACCAACAATTTGCTTTGAAAACTGACAATATGTACACACCACAACACACACAACATACACACATATTACACACACACATCAGACTTTCTCCCTTTAGTTTCTCTCATGCATCTCTCTCTCTTTATTCTCCAACTACTGCCGTGCTCCCTTTCCCGTCGCTGAATTTTCACAACCACCACGACACCCTTTTTTTTTTTTTGTAAACCACAGAAATAACTGAACCACCAGTCAATGATCGGTAAAACCCGTCATTGCCACCAGTGGACAACAACAGCAACAACCAACGACAGCAGCAGCCAGCAGATCTGCCACCATCGCTGCGTCTTCACCTCTACTTTGGCTGGAGAAACCAGCCGCCAGCCACCAGATCCTCCCACCACCAGCAACAGCCATGTCACCGTCTCTTTTTCACTCTTACCTATCATCAGCAAAACAACCATCAACGCTGCCGTGCACCACATCACTGAAATGCTACCAACCCTTAATCGACCACCATTTTTTTCTCTTTCCTCATCACTAAACTGCCACCGCCATTATCACTATGCCACCCCTTTTCCCTTTCCGCTATCGTCGCCAGATATGACCACTAGACGACCGATAAATGCACCACACCAACACTGCTCACGAAAAAAATATATCTTGCCGAATTTTGACTATCTGACATTGCTCTAACGAACATCATTGAAACAACGTCGGTCACCTCTCCTTTTTTCTTTGATTTTTGATGAATTCCTTAAATTTGTTTAGCCTTGGAGTGTTCTCTCAATTTCAATATTTTTTAAGCTGAAGTGACTGTTTTAGACTAAATTGGTTCAAAAAAGTTGACTCTACAGAAGCTACTTACTATTGTTGATTATCTGTGGATAATTTCATTATTTTATTTTTACCACTAATTATTTTTGTTGGTTGGGTTTTAAATTGACTATACACTATTTGTTGATATTTCTAACAAACTCGTGTTTATTCTGGTATTTTACTTGAACTTTGTTATTTTTCTTGGCTGCTAGTTGTTGATGTCTCTACTTTGGGCCGATTACCATAATATGACATTGATTTTGGCTCATTATAATTTTATTAAATTGGTATAGATAAAGCCAACACATGATCGATGACATTATCTCGCTTTCGAATATTTAAGGCCACCCCATTAAGATGGACTTTATTTTCTCAAATTCATTATTTTATATCAAAAGCTAACACATGTCCGATGATATTATGTAAGACCCCATAAATTTTTCTAGTCGTTAAAGCTTGAAAAGAGGTCCAAAAGTTAGAATCTCCTAGCTATATAGTCAAACTTAGTACTAGTTTAGCCTTCAAAAGTTTGTGTTCTTATTTCATGACCATTACATTCATAAAATTTTGATATTTAAGTTAATCCATGATCAGAAAGGTCAATAGGGGTTCCCTGATAAGTTTTGGACTTTTTGATCCTTGGTTAGACCACGCTTGGAATCCCAAAATAGTGGACCAACATGATCTTGGTGCACCGCATTACCTATCACATTGGTCAATATTATTGCAGGTACTGCCAGTAAAAAGTACTGAGGCTTGGCATGATCACGACGTGACGTGTTGGATATCACATCAATGTCATTGATGTACCCCGTTGACCAGCACGTTGACACCTAGTTCCAATCATTAAAATAGTTGTAACCCTAGGGTTATTTCAGTCTTTTTTCCATTTTTTTACATCCCTAAAACACGTGATTCAACCATATTTCATTCAAATTATATTGGTTTCTCTCATTTATCTTAAGAACAAGTTTAGGGTATCCAATTAAAGATCTAAATTCAAGGGAATTCCACCATCAATCTTCGTAAAATCAAGAACTAAGGTATGTTGGATGCTGATTCTTGGGTTCCTTCCACCCAAGAAGTTCAAGAACCCTTTTCAAAATTAAAATATTGAATATTTATAATTTTCATGATTTATGAGAGTTGAAGTTCATGTTTATGTGATTGTTGAGTTATGATTCATGTTGTAGATTACAAGTTCCAAGCTTTAATCCTAGTATGTAATATTTTTGTAATATTCATGATATACCCTTCAAGTTGCATGTTGATTGATGTAGTTAGGTTAATTTGATGGATTTGATTGTTGTTTAACCAAAGTATGCTCCCCATATGTTTGATAAAATGCTTATTTAAATAACATAGTGTCGTTATAGCATGTTAGTATGAAACCCCCTATTACATATAAGTTATTGCATACCCAGAGTTTGTAGAAAAGCCTTAGAGAATGAAATATGAGATGTTAGCATGAAATCCCCAATTATGTACAAGTTGATGTATGTTAAGTGTTTGATAAAAAACTTTATTGGATGAATTATGAGACATTAATGTACATTCTTATGCGTGTGCGAGTTTATAACTTTCAAGTGCTTGAAGAGATGCCTCATTGATTGTATTACGAATGATAGATTATTGTATGCTATTTGAGAACTGTCGTGTCTTATTTCTTTTATGTTATCGAGTCCTGGGGGTATTTAATACCCAATAAGTGCCAAGACCCAGTGTCAGTAATGGTACTCTCAGTCATATCGAGATCAGTTGTAATCTCAGTTAGTTATGGAATTCAGTAGAACTCAGTTAGTTACATGACTTAGGAAAAATCCAATAAGCTCAGTATCATTCCAAGTCCTATTCAGTATTCATTTCATACCTTAGTAATTTTTAAGTATTCAGTTCAAAACGTAATAGCATTTAGTCAGTTAATAGAATTCAGTAGTATTCCATTAGTTAATGAAACTCAGTAATCTCAGTTCATCTCTATTAAATAGTATGATCAGTAACCAATTCAGTTTAGTCCAGTATAGTTTAAGAATCAGTTTAGAGTCTATTCAGTTGGGAGTAGGATTCAACACCGAGCGAGGGCAGGGATGAAGGCTTCCCCATTAGTTAGGCAGAGTTGATAGTAGTAGTCCCTATACTCCAGAACTACATAGCCAGCCCAGGATGAGAAGTCACCCATTAGACTAAGGCTTGGCTATCTCACAGGAGTCACCCGTTAGATTAGGCTTGACTTTCTGTTTAGGGTCACTCGTTAGACAGGCTTGACCATAATAGATATCTTTACTCATGGCATGGTACTGACACCCTTTTAGCTGGGGTTTTAGGTTGGATCCTACTAGTTCAGATTCAGGACATGTCGTTCAGATGACTACTTCCCACAGTCTCAGTTTTCAATTCAGTCTTCAGAATAGAACTCAGTTCAGTATTACTGAAATCAGGACTATCAGATACAGTAACTTAACTTAGTAAAGAACTTAGATAGTTCTAGAGATTTAGAGATCACCCGCTAGATAGGATTGATCTTATTTTCAGTAAATCATATTCATTATCAATAGATTTTTAGATCACCCGCTAGATAGGCCTGATCTTAGATACAGTCAATTATTGTCATTATTATTATCCGTAAATTTAGAGATCACCCGTTAGATAGGCTTGGTCTTAGATCCAATCTATCCTTTTCATTATCAATTGATACAGAGTTCACCCGCTAGATAGGCTTGATCTCAGATTTCAGTATTAGTAAACCCAGTTATCAGTAATCCAGTCACTAAATCTCAATACTTAGTGTTTCTATGATTTCAGTTATAGTTTATTCATTCATGCATGTATCCTCATTCTGCATAATTATGTATTCAGTTAGTATTGTTCATGCATATGAACCCTTACATCTAGACTTATGTCATCTAGCGTACCAGTACATTCCCATGTACTGACGCATACTTTTCTCTTGCGCTATGGTGTTTTATACCATAGGTTCAGAAGCACGAAATCTAAAGCAACCTTCGCAGTTCAAACTCAGCCAACAGAAGTAGACTTAGCAGTGAGTCCTCATTATTTAAGGATGTTCTAGTATTTTAGTAGATGGAGTTAGTTGGGCGAATTATCCCATCAACTCCTCAGTTCAGATAGTTTAGAGGTATTCAAACTTGATGTTCAGACAGTTGTATTAGTATTCAGTTTTCAGTTGTATTTCAATTTTGAAACTTATGGTAAGTTTCTTCCAGTTTTTCTACATTTTTATAGTATATTATGCAGTGCTCAATTACAAGTATCAGTTAAGGGTTAGCTTATGGTCCTTCGAGATTATGAGCACCGTGTAGCATATGGGGTACCAGAATCGGGTGTTACAAACTTGGTATCAGAGACTAAGGTTCAATAGTGTCCTAGGAAGTTTGAAAGCTACATCTAAGTAGAGTCTTGTGCATAGGTGTATTGTGTGCCATATTTATGTACAGGAGGCTATAAGATATTTTAGTAATAGTTTCCCTTCTTTTAGTATTCATGTCGTGCGAGTAAGCATGAGCTCTAGTTAAACTCTCAGTCTAATCCATTCTTCTTTTCATTGACAGAATATGCTTCCTCGTAGAGTTAATGCCCATAGAAGTGATAACAACCACCTCAGCCCGTAGATCCTCTGAATGAGAATGTGTCACATGCAGAGTTTCGAGCATTTTTTCAGGCGCTAGCCCAAGCTATGATGACTAATTTTTAGGGTAACATTCAGGTGTAGCCCCACCTCAGCAAGATGAGGATTTAGCCGCAGACAGAATCAGAAATTTTATGAGAATGAACCCGCCAAAATTCTTTGGGTCAATAGCAGGTTAGGACCCTCAACTTTATCTTGATGAGGTAAAGAAGATCACCCAAATTATGCATGTGTCTAAAGAGAGAGAGTGAATAAGAAATCCAGAACAAATAGTTTTAGATTTTCCTAACCAGGGTCACAGGGTGGTAATCGTTCTTAACACAGTCAGAAGTTTTTATTCCCAGCCCCATCCTCAGTTAGTGCACCAGTACCAAAGTTTAGGGATAACAGTCATGATGGGGCACCAGGTTTCAAAACCCAAGGTAGTGTGATAAATAATCGTACCTATCCGCTTTGTGAAGAGTATGGTAAGAATCACCTAGGTATATGTAGAGCAGGAAATAAGGTATGTTTTGGATGTGGTAAGACAGGCTACAGGTTGTAAGAGTGTAGAGTTATGGCATAGAGGGGTAGAGATTTGCATCAGCAGGGCGCTATTTCTAGTACCACTAATGGTCAGCGTCAAAATAGATTTTATGCACTCCAGACTCGCCATGATAACGGAAGTTTCCCTAACATAGATTCGGGTATGTTATAGGTCCTTCATTTTCATGATATGCATTGTTAGCTCCCTTGCACCCATTTGAGCTTAAGTTTTCAGCATAAGTTAGTTAGTACAGCCAGCGATTCAGTTTAGCAGTCAGGCAGTCAGATTTGTAAAGTTTGATTCCCATATTTCCATCTAGTCATGCTATCAGAAATCTCAAGAAGGTAACTATTCCAAGATAGAAAGTCCCAGTAGTTGCAAGATCAACTCAGTTCATGAGACATGCGTTAGTTCCAGGTCCCAGATATTTAGTCATGATCCAGTTCGTAGATGCCTTGTGCATCACCTCAGTTTCCTCAGTATCACAGTAAAGTAAGCATTCTTAGAGAGACATAGAGTCCCAAGGTGGAGATACTCTATTATTCCCCGATGCTTTCATATCCTTAAACCTATTTGGTTTCATGCTTATATTTTCCTTACAGTTATCCTTGCATATTCGATCATGCATTCAAATGTTAGGTCAGTTAGTTATTCATACATTAGATATGCATGTTTAGTAGGAGAAACTTAGCTTATCAGTTATCATTGCATATTTAGTCATGCATTCATGAAGACTACTCAGCCACAATCCATGAATCAGATGTGCGTATCTAGTATGAGATTTCAGTATAACAAAAGTTCCAGTCATATAGACATATTTCAGATGTTCACGTCCCTTAAGTAAGTTCGTTCTATCAAAAATCTCCACTTAGTCAATCCCATTTGAGGATGAATGTTCCCAAGGAGGAGATATTGTAAGACCCCGCAAATTTTTCTAGTTGTTAAAGCTTGAAAAGAGGTCCCATACTTAGAATCTCCTAGCTAAGTATTCAAACATAGTGCTAGTTTATCCTTCAAAAGTTTTCATTCTTATTTCATGACCTTTACATCTATAAACTTTTGATATTTAAGTTAATCCATGATCAGTAAGGTTAATAGGGGTTTCCGAATGAGTTTTGGATTTTTTGGACCTCGATTAGACCATGTTTGAAATCCCAAAAAAGTGGACCAATGAGATATTGGCACACCGCATCGCCTATCGCGTTGGTTAATATTATTGCAGGAATTGCCAATCAAAAGTACCAAGGGTTGGCTGATCATGGCGCGACGTGTCGGGTATCGCATCGATGGTATCGACACGCCTCGTCGACCAGTGGGTCGGCACCTAGTTATAGTCATTAAATTGTGACCCCATGGTTATTTCAGTCTTTCTCCCACTCTTATATATCCTTAAAACACGTGATTCATCTATATTTTACTCAAAATATATTGATTTCTTTTAATTTCTCTCAAGAAAAAGTTTAGGGTTTCCAATTGAAGATCCAAATTCAAGGGAATACCACCGTCAATCTTCATAAAATCAAGAACTAAGGTATGTTGGATGTTGATTCTTGGGTTCCTTCCACCCAAGAAGTTCAAGAACCCTTTTTAAATTATAAAGATTAAATATTTATGATTTTCATGATTTATGAGAGTTGAAGTTCATGTTTATGTGATTGTTGAGTTGTGATTCATGTTCTAGTATGTGATATTTCTATAATATTCATGATATACCCTTCAAGTTGCATGTTGATTTCTATAATTTGCATGCTCCCCATATGTTTGATAAAATGCTTATTTAAATAAGATAGTGTTGTTATAGTATGTTAGTATGAAACCCCCAATTACATATAAGTTATCGCATACCCAGTGTTTGTAGAAAAGCCTTAGCAAATGAAATATGAGATGTTAGCATGAAATCCCTAATTATGTACAAGTTGATGTATGTTACATGTTTGATGAAAGACTTCATTGGATGAATTATGAGACATTAGTGTGCATTCCTATGCGCGTGCGAGTTTATAACTTTCAAGTGATTGAAGAGATGCCTCATTGATTGTATTGTGAATAATAGATTATTGTATGCTATTTAAAAACTATCGTGTCTTATTTATTTTATGTTATCGAGTCCTGGAGATATTTAATAACCGATAATTTAACTGTCTACATAGAACCAGTGTCAGTTATGGTACTCTTTGTCATATCGAGATCAGTAGTATTCTTAGCCAGTTACAGAATTTAGTAGAACTCAGTCAGTTGCATGACTTAGGAAAAATTCAGTAAGCTCAGTATCATTCTAAGTCCCGTTCAGTATTCAGTTTAGACCTCAGTAATTTTCAAGTATTCAGTTCAGAACACAATAGCATTCTATCAGTTAATAGAATTCAGCAGTATTCCATCAGTCAATAAAACTCAGTAATCTTAGTTTAGCTTTGTTAAATAGTATGATCAGTAACAAATTCAGTTCTATCTAGTACAGTCTAAGAATTAGTTCAGAGTCTATTTAGTTGGGAGTAGGATTCAGCACCGAGCGAGGGCAGGGATGACAACTTCCCCGTTAGTTAGGTAAAGTCATTAGTAGTAGTCCTTGTATACCAGAACTGCATAGCCAGCGCAGGATGAGAAGTCACCCATTATACTAAGGTTTGGATACCTCGTAGGAGTCACCCGTTAAATTAGGCTGGACTTCCTGTTTCGGGTCACCCGTTAGACATGCTTGACCATAGTAGATGTCTTTACCTGTGGCACGGTTCTGACACCCTTCCAGCTGGGGTTACATGTTGGACACCACTGGTTCAGATTCGAGGCATGTCGGTTAGATGACTACTTCCCACAGCCTTTGTTTCAGATTCAGTCTTCAGAACAGAACTCAGTTCAGTATTATAGAAATCAGGACTATCAAATACAGTCACTCAGCTTAGTAAAGAACTTAGATAGTTCCAGAGATTTAGAGATCACCAGTTAGATAGGCTTTATCTCATTTTCAGTAAATCATATTCATTATCAGTAGATTTTGAGATCACCCGCTAGATAGGCCTTATCTTAGATAGAGTCAATCATTATCATTATCAGTAAATTTTGAGATCACCCATTAAATAGGCTTGGTCTCAGATTCAATCTATCTTTTACATTCTCAATTGATACAGAGGTCACCCACTAGATAGGCTTGATTTCAGATTTCAGTATTAGTAAACCCAGTTATCAGTAATCCAATCATTAGATCTAAGTACTCAGTGTTACTATGATTTCTGTTATAGTTTATGCATTCATGGATGTATCCTTATTCATCATACTCATGTATTCAATTAGTATTGTTCATATATATGAACCCTTGCATCTAGCCTTACCTCATCTAGCGTACTGGTACATTCTTACATACTGACGCATACTTTTCTCTTGCGTTGTTGTATTTTATACCATAGGTTCATAAGCACGAGATCCAGAGCAACCTTAGTAGTTCAGACTCAGCCAACAGCAGTAGACTTAGTAGTAAGTCCTCATCATTCGAGGATGTTTTAGTATTTTATTATATTACTAGATTTAGAATTTTAGTAGACGGAGTTAATTGGGGGAACTGTCCCATCAACTCCTAAGTTCAGATAGTTTAGAGACTTTCAGACTAGATATTCAGACAGTTGTATTAGTATTCAGTGTTGTATTTTAGTTTTGAACCTTATGGAAAGTTTCCACTAGTTTTTCTGCATTTTTATAGTATATTATGCAGTGCTCAGTTACAGGTATCTGTTAAGGGTTAGCTTGTGGTCCTTCGGGATTATGAGTACCGTGTAGCGTCTGAGGTACCAGACTCGGGGGTTACACATTATATCTCCGTCGGATACCTAAGGCCACCCCATAACAAAAGACGGATTTTACTTTTCAAGTTTACTTATTTTATATCAAACATCAAAACATGGCCAATGACATTATCTTTTCGTTGGATATTTGA
Source organism: Capsicum annuum (assembly GCF_002878395.1). NCBI lineage: Eukaryota > Viridiplantae > Streptophyta > Magnoliopsida > Solanales > Solanaceae > Capsicum > Capsicum annuum. The sequence continues at coordinate 100,041,943 of NC_061120.1, read as the reverse complement.
GGCCACTTCATTATGAACGACAGACTTTATTTTCTCATATTTATTAGTTAATATAAAGTGTTGACAATTGGTCAATGACATTATCGCTCCATCGAATATTTAAGGCCAACCCGTAACAAAAGACGAATTTTATTTTCTTAAGTTTACTTATTTTATATCAAACATAAAATATGGCAGATGAAGAAATTCTCCATCGATTTTTTGAGGTCTTCTTAAATAAAAGACAGACATTACGTATACAAATATGTAATAAAATAAATAAACTCGAGAGATGACAAAATCTTCATAATATTACGATAACAGAAAAGGTTTTGCAATTTGTATCTTGGCAAGGCGATTTAGTAAGGCCGATTAGTCAAGCCACCATTTCATAGCCATGAAATATCTAAAATTTAATCCGAGCCCACGTTGTAATAAAATTTTATTTTTATATATACATTCATATATACATATGTGTGCACACAATTTTATTTACTTTAATGATTATTTGTTTATTTTTATTACTTCTATCAAGCACTTATACAGGTTCTTGGTAACACATTTCGAAGTATTACTTGGAAGAAAGTCTCGAGTTTTATATTTATATTTTATTTCTCATTTGTATAATTGTACATAAAGGTAAAATATAGTGAAAACTTTAATTTTTGGGTGTTGGACGGAGATATTCTTCATTTACATAATTTTCATCGCTTTTAGGCAAGACTTAGGACGTTAATATTTACATAAAAGAATCAAGTTAATCAAGTAATTCAAATTATTATGTAGTCTTTTCTTCTCAAATAAATTTTACATTTCTCTGTAATTTTAATCAGATAAAAAATATTACTTGTAAATATTTTTCTTTTCATGGCACATCAAAATACATTTCTTTTCATACATCATAATATACTTTTCCTTTTCACATGTATTTATTCATTTTTATACATATCTTTTACATGCATTTATAACAATATATTTTTTTTATACATTTAATATACATATACCTTTACGTAGTTTTAAATATTTATATTTTATCAAAAGAATTATTTTATACTTAATACATACACTTCTTACATTATTTTAAATATACTTCCTCCCTCTTTGTTAAATTTAGTCTAGCCGGGTACCACATTTGTGGATCCTGAAGGGTGCCTAACCTCTTTCCTTTGGGATAATTTGAACCCTTACCTAGAATCTCAATTGTTTTTTCACAGACTAAAACAAAAGTCACACGTGTTAAAATATAAATAGGTTTCCTTATTTTCCTTAAAATTAGGTGGCAACTCTGTACAAAATTTTAACTCTTTTAGAGTCCGTAAGTCATGCTTATTTAACCTTGGCAAAAACAGGGCATGACACCTGCAATAATGCACCATATCAAAAGAAAACGGATCAATAAATAAGGAGTCAATCATCACTCCATACTTTCTTTGGCTGGACTATCCTCTCAAGAAAGTAGGAAACAAAACAAACAAAAGGAAAAAAATAAAACACGTAACTCCAACAACTTCAATAAAGAATTCTGAAACCGTATACCCTGGGAACGATGCCAAAATTTGATAATGCTCAAAATACACCTTCAATTGAAGGATGAAAGCTGTCAAATGTAGTAACCCAACAAAGGTTGGGATCGAATCCTAAGGGAATACGTTAAAAATCCTTCGCAAACTTGCTACAACTACCAGGTAGTGCGAAAAGTAAAAAAAAGGGATTTGTTGAAATAGAAAAAAGATGAGAATTGTTTGCTTTTGGTGTAAACAATTTAAGACGAACACTAGGCTTTTTTCCCCCTGGCTTCTCAACTCAGTAGAATTATTGTGCACTTTTGATCTATTCGAATATCTTGTATGCAGAATCAATAAGTTATGCACTATCAATACTCTTTTGGACGAGCTGACAGATTGTACCCTTTACCTTTTGAATCTCAGGATGTCGCCTTACTAACCCTTATCTTGATCACAGTTAACTATCGCCTTTTTAAAATCTAGTTATTAGATGAACACTAATGGCTATTCACTATATTCCATTGTGCGCAATGGATCGACAATTAACTCTCAAATTACTATTGTGATCTTATTTTCCTTTTCACTACTCCTCTTTTGGAGTAAGCAACAATAATCTAGGCGGGATCTTAACATTGGATGCACGTTGAGAAATCAATAAGAATGAACAAAACAAAATAAATTCCATTATCTTTATCTAGAATGACTTGGCACTTCCTCTACTTTGTTAATCCACCAGGGTTCCCACAACCCTAGCTAAGAAAATTAGCCACTCATAGTTGTGAGATCAATCATGGAATCCACATATAAAATTACTAAATCAATCTCACAATAATGAAATAGTAAATCTCGAAGTCTTAAATTGAATAACAAATCAGGAACAACAAGATGTTTGAAAACTTGGACCCAAAGGGGCCTCCTTCTCAACTAATCAATATGTGAATGTATATGTCTGAATAACATCAATGAATAGAATCAGATAAACAAAGCCGAAGGGTATTTATAGATTACAAGAAAACCTAGAGTTCAAATCATAAATAAAATATGAAAAAATTAATTACCTAAACATAGTAGGACTTAAAAACATCATAGGAGTTCCATTGGGATACATAGAAGCCCTAGGAAACAGTTTTGGGTCGATTTGGAAAAATCATTGCCAGTGGAAACCTACTCTCTGTACCCGAAGTCTAGCAGAGGGCACACATAGTACCTATTATCCTGACATTGGGCGCAGGTACAGAGCGCGGGTACAAGTCCTGCAGCCTAACTCTTGGGATTTTGACCTTTGGCACTTTCTTTGCCCACCTACAGTACGTGGGTCCCACATGCCATCGATAGGTTGACTTGGTAGGTGTCGGGAGTCATCTTTTCAGCTCTTTTTCAATTCTCTAATGTGCTTTGATCACAAAAAAGCTGGAAGTTTTCCCAAACATCCATAATTATACCAAAAAGTAGCCAAACACACCTTTTTCCCTCCTTTTCACAAAATTAGCATCTAAAACACGATTTCCTGCAAAACACTCCAAAAACACCTTAAATATGATAAAATAGCCTTAAGTACATGCATATTGTCATAGTTTTAAGTATCGAAATTGCTATATTTCTATAGCACATCAGTCTTAATAACTGATAATGCTTAATTTACACTCTTGAATGGGAGTATATGATCTTTGTCAGTACAATAACCCAACTTAGGTTGGGGTCGAATCCACAAGGAGTGAAAGAAGGGAATTCAAAACTCAAAAGTGTTGATAGTCTACTAAAAGGTGACCCGTAATATGAATGAAGCAAGTATAAATTTAAAATGGGGTAATTAGTTTGAATTTGCTTATAATGACAGCTACTTCAATTTTAGAGCACTATCTTGGCATTGAAAAATACTAAGAGTGAATTCAATTGGGAATAGGCCTTGGGGCTATGCAATTCTAGGTATGGGTTCATACATGGGTACCTAACAATTTATCCAACTTTAACTAAAAGTCATGGGTAGGCTAGATGTCAATCTTTCAATTATGACACCATATTTCACAAATGGGTTCTTTAGAACACCTCACAAGTGTGACAATTTTGCATATCTATTGCCTTAATTTGCATCCTTTTGTCTAAGAGATGGCATTAAATGGAATGATTCAAGTTATTGGTTGCATTTATTCC
>NC_061120.1:100024523-100035308 GCF_002878395.1 Capsicum annuum | reverse complement strand
GGAATAAATGCAACACCCATCAAAAATAACTAATCAGGAGAATAATTAGATAACATCCATGCACTACCACAACCTAAGCAAGCATAACCCCAAGATTTAGAATTAGCTACTCGTAGACAAAAACGGTAGAAATATACCAAAGTTATCATTAACTTCATCCATAGAAATAGCGAGAATGTCATTCCAAACTTGGAATTTCAATAAATCTTCAATAGGAAATCACTCACATATATTTTTCACTCAATCCCAGTGCAATGTTCTTCTAAGATGAAAAGATAGGTGCTAAGATAAAAAGAGAAATGCTAGATGAAAGATGAAAGTTGGGTCTTGAAAAATGAGCTAGAAACCCTTCTTTAGGTCCTACTTACACATTTGATGAAATTATAAAATTGCCACCTTGATCTTGATCTGCTTGAGCGGATCGAAAGCGGATGCAGAGTAGATAGAGAGCAGATGGATATTAGCTCCAAAGCAGATGCAAATCGGATGAGTATTTTCCTTCACATTTGGACTTCTGTTGACTTGAATGACTTGCCCATCTTTCTCTTTTTACCTTTACCTATATAAAAAAGTATTATGTAATAGAGTACTATCAAATCAATAGAAAAGAATGATAATTTAGGCTTAAAAGGTGCTAGCAAGTCTTCAAATTGATGACTTATCAACCCCCAAACTTAAAATATTGCTTGTCCTCAAGAATCAAGAATAATTCAATGAGATAGGGTATTTAACTCCAATCCACCCAAAAGAAAGCTATACTAAAGGAATAAGCTAACAAAGCTCTACGAACACTTTCCAAACATGTCATGGGAACAAGTAAACCAAAATTTTTCAATAAGTACATATTTATGAAGCAAAGATGCAAGTTTGTCTCAAATGAACTTTCCAAATCACAAAGCATCTTAAGATAAGAAACAAAATCATCAAAGATTGTCTCAATCTTCACAATGCAACTTACTTCACTTATTTACCCAAACCGATAGTAAAACTTTACCCTCTACCCAAAAGTACCGATGCAGCTCATATGTAAGAGTTAACTCCATACACAAAAGACATTTGTATTCTTAAAGGAGCTCAAATAAATAAAGAATTCACACCTACCCTCACAAAGAAATTCAAGTACATCGAATAGAACTATAGGCTTTGCCCTTTGTGTTTTTTGCCACTAATGTAGACTTAGTTTAGAATCACCAAGGTTTTGTGGGTCAAGATGAAGGTTTAAGGTACGGAAAAGAATATATATGGATTAAGTGACTAAAAGACCTCCTTCAATGCAATTGCTCAATCCTTTCTACCCCCCAAAATTTTCAAACTACCACCTTATTCCTCTTCAAATCATTTCCCATACTTTCCTAACTTTTTGCTTAACATTTACAAAATAATTCAAAGCCACCATTTCCTTTCTTCACTTTTTTGACCTTTTCAAGAGATTTTCTACCCATAAGCCCTTCTTAGCCCCTCACTCATCTAAATTTTTTTCAAGTTCTATGGGCTAGGATATTCTACTTGATCATCAAGAACATCTCTTGTATTTTAAGCACATGTCGACAACCTTACATACACCTTTCTTGTTTTTTATTTGATCATCTTCTCCCAAATACGCCCCCCTAAACTTAAGCTTTTCCTACAATCCATTATTTAGAATCATTAAATGCATAAAAAGAGGTTAAGTGCCAAAATAGATATTTTCAAAAGGGTTTATATGTTTTCGCATGGTTATTATTACAATAAGAAAGAAAGATAGGCAAAAAGGCTCAAATGGATTAAGTAGGGAACAATGTTAAGGTGGGAATTTGGCTATGTGATAGGTCAAAAAGGGCCTCAAGTCATTCTCCAAACCAAGCGTGCCTAGAATTTTTCTTTGAATACTATCGGGGCAAGTTCTAGACTACACTTATGTATAAGATTATTTAAAACTCTCACCACACATGACATTGTACTCATAGGGAAAAAAGTTAGCCTCCCAACTAATTTATGCAATTTGAGCTTCATAAGTTACTCCGAGTCAAAGACTTATTCTTGTAAACAGAGAGCCAGAAATTGAGTTTAATGGTCTCATTCAAAAGAAAGATCAAGAACATCCTTGATCTTTTTACAAAAAGAAAACTATATTTTTGGTTTTTTCTCAAAATCATTCCATTTCTTGCCAATGACATTTTGAAAGTATTTTTGAAATTTTACTTCTTCCTAGTTAACTGAAATGACTAGATACTTCACCTAAGGATGTCACCTCGTCATCCCACATAGGTGAATTTTCACTTGGTTCGACAAAAAAACTAAACTTAAATAAAAATAAAAGATTAAAAGAAAGAGAAAATGAAAATTTTCTCCATAGGAAAGAACCAAGTTTCAAAGAAAACCCTTGGAGTTTATTAGACATGTATATACAAAAGGAGACAAGAGCAATGCGTACAATCAAATACAATATTTATATTAAGCACATGACACAAATTCAATAACGAAAAGATAATATTTGACATCATTATCAAAATGCCCGACAAAGGCCCATCCAAAGCAATGTCAATAATAATAAAAAATAAAACAATCCCCACAAGGGATAAAGTAAATAAACATGACAAAATGTATCCTATACACACCAACATCAAAGTGATAACATAGAGTATGTCCACACAATCTGTCCAACCAAATGCCATAATGTGAAACAGTAGGCACTGGCCATCAAACAAATCATAAAAATGACCCACCCCCAACTAAAGACATTGCATTTCCCTTAATATGAAAGTAAAAAAGAGTAGAATAGGGTGCACTCAGATCCCTATCGGTGAATGATCCCACTGTCTTAATAGGAAACTTGTTAGACTAGGCTCCTCTCATCGAGTCTGCTATGAAGGGTTAGTCATCATCAAGTCGAGTGCTAGAATTAGCCCCAACTATCTATGCACACTCATCATCGCTAGATAATAGCAAAAAGAGCTCAACCTATCAAGAATTATGTAGCCCCTCTATAAGATCAACCTCGGCCTCATCATCAATGTCTTCATGAACCTCTCTGAACAAATTATCAAATGAAAGGACTAGGCCAGAAGTCTCTAGGGAAAAGCAATCTTTACCTCATCAAGACTGAAAGAGGGCTGTCTAGAGTGAAACTCCGCCCGTAACCTATCAATGTCTGCCCTCACAAATGCCACCCCCTCACAATCTCCTCTCACCTCAAGCGTGGCCACTCTATACTCTAACTTTTCTATGCGGTCACGTAGAGGTTTTGCAGAAGCCTAAATAAACTGGTGAATATTCGTCACCAATTAGGTTAGAGTAGCATTGTTTACCAAAGTCATGGAAGCAATCTTGGAAAATATCACCATAGATAACTGTGCTGATTGTGTAGGCCGAGGTGGTGGTGAGGTGCTTGATAATGGATGAGTATTGGTAGAATCAGGATGAGTCTCAACATCATGTTTAGAATCCAGAGGGATCTCCATCCCTTCTGATCTCGATGACCCTTCCACACTCTAGTCTACCAAAACCAAAGCTTTTTTTTATGCTCGTAGGGTTATCCATATCCTTGAAATGTGTGATGTCAATAAATCTGGTGCATATAACCCGTATATCAATCTTAGAGAGTAGCAAGACTTTAAACTCAGGGCAAAACATATATTTGAGTGTCAGAAAGGGCAATAAAGTGCCTGGTTTCTTTGACCTTAACTTCATCATCTCTACTATACAATATCCCAAATTGATAGAAATTTTATCCATGATGTATCCAAAAATAATAGCCTTATCAATTATGACATCTTGTTCATTTCTGCAGGAGAGTAGACAATTACCAACAAATCTAAGCTAATGTTTGGCTTAAGATCTTTCCTCTTGGTTTGACCTACACCATTAGACCATGGAGGAAGGCCCTTAGAAATCACCCTAGCAAGCTGTGGAAAACTTTGATGGTCATGAAATATCATCTTCTTGCACTTTACCGCGGAATCTAAGTCACAAGCAAAATAGATCTCATTGATCTTTGAGGCCGTGCAAGGGACTACCACTCCTTGAACTAATACACTCTCGAGACACCGTTGTTCGGCAATTTGCATTTTATATTTTTGTTCATTATGCCAAACAATGTAGAAAGCATAGAATTCCTGGAGAATTTACGTGAAGTAGAATAGTGGGTGAGAGAAAGGCATCATATTCGTGAAGAGTTCCCATACCCGTTCTTTAACCTCGACTATGATTTTGGGGAAATGGGTATCAAATCCCTTCATGCAAAATACCTTCTCAGGATTGAACCCCCGAGTGTTTACCTAATCATCATATAACTCCTTCACACTTTCTACACTAAACCGAACTTGATCCATTTCCTTTCTAATCTCCCGTGTACAATCAATTGTGGCTTGAACATTCAGGACTTTTGGAGACCAGTTCTTTTCCCTTTGGGGAGGTAGCTTTGGCATTTCCTTTATCTGGGACATTACCTTTCCTAGCTTCTCATGGCAAGTTCTTCCTTGGAGACATACTTATAAGAAAGAAACAAAATAAAAACAAAACAAAAGATAAAAGGTAAAATATGTTTTATTTTGAATTTTATATGTTAAGAAGGAAAATTAAAAATAATAAAAGAAAATTTTTGATGGATGCAAGGTAACTTCATCATTAGAGCCCATGGGATTCATCTATTACAACACTTAACCATTCGGGTGCTAAATTGTCTCGCATTCCTCATATTCCACAAAACTAGTTCATAGGAAATCCCTAACCTCCAATGGAAACAAGAATGACCAATACCCTTAAGAATGATGTCATCCAGTCTATCATAGGGAAAGACAAGCATTCATGTCTCCCGGTTAAGCATAGTTACCAACAAAAATCACGGATGCCATATTTCTCAACAAACTCCCTCAACAATGACTATCGAATATTTCATTTTTAGGATCAATTGGACTCAAAATGATGAATAAAAAATGACCATATTATGCCCTAAGGAAAATAACATTGACCATTACAAGCATACAAGAGATTACTCCCTTATTGTCATTTCAACAAACACATGGTGGGCATGCTAACTAAGAACTTGGAAGAGAATAGAAGCACAAAAGAGCAAGCTCGTCTCGCGAAATAATCTCCACAAATATTTAAAGAGCTCATACTATCCTACCTGATCCATCCACCACACAAATAAAGCAAGAAAGGATGAATGGACATTTTGTCAAACACATGGAGCACTAGTTTCATTTAAGAGAGTATCATTAATCAAACAAGTGGAACAAGGAAATCATGCTAACATAGTCATTCCAACAAGTAAAAATCATCCTAATAAGCTCATAAAAACCAAATTTAAATGACCAATCATCATGAGGTATGAGGCATTATGTCCATTCTTAAGAAAATTCAAAAGTGAAACCAAAAAACATCATACCTTTAACTTGCTTTAAGAGAGAGAAATAAATCACAAGTCTAAAAGAATTGTTTCAATTCTTGTTAATTCAATTCCTACTGAAGAAGAGAGAATTTCGAGCTTGATAGAAAGGAGCCATTGGGAAGGAAGTTTGTCATGCCTCAAATCCTATTGGGGCGGACAGGCACCCGTAGCCATGAAGGCCAGAGATAACCAATCCATAACCTTGTACTTATCATGCATGTAACTATGACAACCAAAGGTTCAAACAAATATGATATAATGCGTTGATGAGAATAACTACGTAGGAAAGCATAAAATTATTTATACAAGACTTGGCTATTGGGGCCATAACATCTAAAAGACAAGACACTACCATGTTTGACTTTATATTAGTCTACAAATCCTCTACAAGATACATAGACTTAGTTAGGGTTGGGACAAACCCCCTCCATACTCTTGACTACTACATAATACCAAAATATATTGAACAGAATCGAAAAGCCCCGAGTCAACCTGGAGCACACCAATAGTCAATAAATAGCATATGCTCCAACTAGCGAGGTGTATTAGCTGAAGCACCTATGCCTGTAGTATGAAATACGGGTACCTCGTAAGGGATGTCAATACAAAAATATATACTGAATATGTAAAGCTAAAGGCAAGAACACATGATACAAGAGCTCAACAGAAATTAGATATAAATGTCTAAGTAGTACTAGTAGACCACCTTTATATATACTTGTGGGACTACGTACATTACATTATTTTCTTCACTTTTTACCTTTCTTACTTCATAATCTTTGTAAGCTAAATAATACAAATAACCAGCTGATCAGTTGTAAATAGATAAATCGGGATCAGCCTATGCTAACCTTACGCCCCTAAGCTGCTACCCATAAATAAACATTAGGATCGAGCCATGCTAGGCTTACTCCCCTAAGATTCTACCCACATATAAGGTATCGAGATTGGCCTATACTAGGCTTATGCCCCTGAGTTGCCACTTATTTAATGTAGATTTGCATTACATAGTTTATAGCCTTTGAGATTATTACTTTGGTGGTCATAATAGTATGGTACCTTGAGACAATAATCTACCAATAAGAGATATGTAAATGGGAACTTAATACAAAAAAATGAGGTAGGGAGATGTTGTCACAAAATGAAGTATTTAGGAGATGAAAATAACACATTGGTCTTATTTGAGTAAATGGAGAACTCCTAAAATTTTCTAGTGAAAATAGATGTCCAGGCTTAATAATAAGCATGTATTAAGGTGTTTTAACATGTTATAGAGTGGGAACAAGGTCACTGGGTACATGAGATATAATACACTGCTATTATGTATTACTTGTTATAGTATAACCTTGAAAGCTTACTTGGTGGAACAAATGTCCGATTTTATGCCAAAGAGTGCGAAATAGAGTATGCCTTACATACTGGTTATATAACTCCGAAACTAACCCAACTTGAATTCACACCTTTTAGATTACTTATCTATAATAGACTATATAGTAAACTAGTATTAGCAACCAACCAACACATTTGGGCTACTTAACTTCACCAAAATAGTAACCGGGTAGTAAACCCTTAATCTATCAATAAAAGGTGCTATTTTAACCCTTTTCTTCTCCAATTACACCTACATACCATACATGTTCTTATAAGATTCACCAAAACCACCTTGTCTTTTTTACACCCTCCACACAATACGCAAAATAGATTGGGCAGTAAATATATGCAATAATTAGTTTAGTGGTGTACCGCCACACCTTCTTTCTATATTTCAATTCGAACTAGTCACACCTTTATCCAACATCATCCTGGCAGCCCATAACATATACATATAAAATAGTCCATAAAACATCCCTAAATACCTTTTATTGTAGCAATCAATTATTGAACTCATCTCGTCCCGAGTTCTCAATAACAACATATCCATAATTCTCTCTCAAATTCATATATAAGGAGAATAAAATGGAGCAGTCACCTTACCTAAATTCTACAACTTATTCTTTTAATTTGAACTCTTCAATAACTTCAACTTTCACTTTCCTTCACACTTTAAACCAAAGAAGAAAAGAGATCTCTTAATAACAAAGAAAAAGTGAGTAGTTAGCTTACTTTATATTCTGCCATGGACTTAAAATAAAGCATGAATAACATTTTTTCTAATCTTCTATGGGACAATTATGATAAACCTTAAGTGTTTTCAGTTACCTTGACCTGCAAAGGTTGGGGTTTCTCCAAGAACCCTAAAAGGAAATATATGGCTGCTTCTAGTTTCTTAAAAGAAAGTAGAGAGAATTTGTAAAGTATAACCTTTTTCGTGAGTTAAGAATAAGGGAAAATGACCAACAACTTGGTCTTATAAAGGCCTTATGTTTGGCCATCCACTTATCTGCATTTTGGACCTAAAATTTGGTCAAATTGGTCCAAGTAGGTGATGCACCTACTTAAAGAGATTAAGCTACTTAAAAGGGTTAAAGTAGGTAATGCACCTACTTGTTTAATTTCTTAGTTGGGCTCAATTATATTTGGGCCTTGGCAGATTTGTGTGCTGGGCCATTTCTTTATTTTTCTTCCTATTTTATTCAATCTGGGCCCAAATGAGTACATTAGTATAGGCCCAAATTTGATCCATATCCATAGGTCCTTTAACTTGGTCCAAATAGCATAAGTAGGTGACTCACCTACTAGCTTGATTAAGTCAAGCAAGCACCTCAACATTTTATTCCATTTCCAGCTCCTAATCCCTTTAATTTAACTTAAAACTTGTACACACTTGGTCACTTTAAACTTTAGATTCAAATACCGGCTTACGATTCCAAGTTAAATAGTTATATTAATGTTAGTTTGGTTGCATCACCTTACAATGTACGAGCAACATCTAGAATTCCATCTACAACATTAATACTCTGATAACAAATCTCATCCATTACCTATAGCATAAGGCTATACCAAGTTACATATAAATAGAACAAGTACATGCAATGTACGGGGTGTTACAGAGTTGTAATTAAAATGTTTTTAAGTGTTGACTATATTTGGAGCCTTTTTTAAGTGTTTAAAAAGATTTTAGGCTGATCGGGTCGGGTCAATTCAACAAGATCTGACCTGTTTTGAAACATTATAGCTTTTAAACTCAACATTCACTCCAAGTTCTTTGCACCTACGTTTGGACTGCTTAAGCAGATCCAACGTAGGTTGCTGCAGAATGCTCCAGCCTAACTTACATTCAATGTGTGATGGACCTACACTTGGAATGCTTAAGAAGTTCCAGCGTAGGTCGGGACAGTAAACACTAGTTCTGTGCCTTCAATTTTAGGCCTCTTGCATCCAGGATGCACCTGGCTTGCGACTGGACTACTATAGCAAGTCTAGCACAGGTCCAGGTAGTTTACTCAAGTAAAAATAGCCAGCTCCACATTTCCAAATTCCTTGTACCTGGGACTGACCTGCTCAAGTAGGTGCAGTGTAGGTTGTTCCAGCTTGGTACATATTTTCTTTTGAACAAAATTTATGCTTCAAGGCTGACTTTCGAGCTTCCGAACCTATCCTCTCCCACCATAATTTTATGAAATTACCTGCAACAACCAAAACTAAGCTAAAATATGAATAAAAAATGTTAGAAAATATGAACAAAATTTATTGGGTTTCCTCCCAAGAAGCGCCTTTGTTAAAGTCATGGAATGACATTATTTACTCATTATTTTGGCTCTTTGAAGTGAAGTGACTCAACCTTAGCTACTCTGGGTCTACCCATATAATAGTGCTTCAGTCTTTTCCCATTCACCAGAAATTTCTTCTTCTTGTGATCTTCCAACTTAATAGCCATAAAAGAATAAACATTGAGACCATGAATGGGCCTGACTACTTTGATCTAAACTTTCCTGCAAAGAGTTTCAATCTTGAATTGAAGTGGAGCACATCATCACCCACATAAAACTCTCTCTTTAAGATTTTAGCATTATGGCACCTCTTCATCTTCTCTTTGTACAACATAGAGCTTTCATATGCTTTAAGTCGAAACTTTTCCAATTCATGAAGTTGATTTACCCTTGCTGTGGAGGCATCTACCCAATCCATATTCAACTTTCTCAAAGCATATAAAGCCTTATATTCCAATTCAATGAGTAAGTGACAAGCTTTTCCAAATACTAATCGGTAGGGGGACATACCAATAGGAGTTTTGTAGGTTGTTCTATATACCCAAAGAGCATTATCAAGCTGCCTAGCTCAATTCATACGACTAATATTCATAGTTTTCTCAGGATGGACTTGATTTCACAGTTTGAAACATCAACTTGACCACTAGTTTGAGGATGATATGGGGTAGCAACCTTATGCTTCACCCCATACTTATCAAGCAAAGCGCTGAAAACCCGATTACAAAAATGAGAGCCGTCATCACTAATAATTGCCTTTGGAGTTTTGAACCTTGTAAAGATGAACTTCTTCAAGATGAAGGTAACACTTATTCTTAAATTGTTCGGTAAAGCAATGACCTCCACCCACTTCAAGACATAATCAATGGCTACCAATATATATTTATTACCATATGAGATCACAAAAGGACCCATGAAGTCAATCCCCCAAACATTGAATAGTTCAACCTCGAGATTGGTCTTAAGAGGCATCTCATGCTGTAATACCACAAGAAATTTTTCGTTGAAATTTTGTGCGTAAACGTGTTAGGTTCTATCTTCTAGAATGAATTATAAATTTTTCATGCCGAATGTCTTAGATTATGACACACCATTGCGTAGAGTATCGAATAAGATTTCCAATGATTTATGGATCATCCAAATATGACACCCGAGCGACGAGTTATGAATATTCCGATCGAACCATGAATAGTAGTGAACAGTAAAACGTGCAGAAAAAAGTACTGAGGCCTGACATATTTTTGTTCTAAATTTAAATGATCATAACTCCTTGTACATAATGATCTGGGTGATCTACTATATATCAACAGAAAGCTCTGCGAGTCCTCTTTCCAATGAAATTGGTTTTATCCAATTTGTCCGTCGAAGGAAAAAGTTATGGTCGATCTACTTCATCCTACCAAAAGTGAATTTTTAAGTTAACTTCAAATAATCATAACTCCTCGTACACAATGATCTAGGTGAGATACTATATATCAACAGAAAAATATGAGAGTCCTCTTTCTAATGAAATTAGTTTAATCCAATTTGAATATCGTAGTAAAATATCATGGTTGATCTACTTTAGACTATCAAAACAGTCCACCAAAGGACAAATTCGAGAATTATTTGATTTTTAGGGGCGTTTTGGTCATTTTTCCTCACCCAAAATCCATCCAACCCTATATTAAAGCCTATTAGAAGCATTATATGTTATATTTCATCAAATTCTCTCAAAAATAAAAATCCTAAGCTCCTACATCCAACTTCAAGAACCTCCAAAGTTCA
>NC_061120.1:100023820-100024423 GCF_002878395.1 Capsicum annuum | reverse complement strand
TCAAAGGACAAATTCGAGAATTATTTGATTTTTAGGGGCGTTTTGGTCATTTTTCCTCACCCAAAATCCATCCAACCCTATATTAAAGCCTATTAGAAGCATTATATGTTATATTTCATCAAATTCTCTCAAAAATAAAAATCCTAAGCTCCTACATCCAACTTCAAGAACCTCCAAAGTTCACCATTATTTCTGCAAATTTATTCAAGATTCCAAGTTCCTAGTTCAAGAACTCCAAGAACCATCATTCAAAGGCACGATTAACATATCAAAAATGAGTATCGATCTAAAGCTCATCATTCAAGGTATGTGGGATTTTTTCAACAAGAACTTTCTTTCGTTCTTGTGCCCAAAAGTAATTTTCTTTACAAAGGCATGATTTTTATCTGACTTTTATGAATTTAAAGCATGAAACCATATCTTATGATGATTATTATGAAATCTTGATGTTTATGATTTTGAAAGATGAATTTACATATGTGGAGATATAAAGCATGAATCTTGAACGATATTTATCATGATTTTGATATTTGAATCGTGAATCCCCATTGGAAAATGTGTTTTTTTGAGAAAATGTGTGTTATAAGCACGTTGATGTTGAAT
>NC_061120.1:99878586-100020820 GCF_002878395.1 Capsicum annuum | reverse complement strand
TTCGGGCTATGTGAGTCTTTCATACATCCTGCATATTTCTTATAAATATTTATGATAATGATGTTTATAAAACTGCATACACCTCCATATACTCAGTTCCTTTCCATGGTACTGACCTACATCTTCAGATGTGGGTTGCATTTTCTCAGAATGTAGATTCAGGTGCTCAGTTCTAGGTTCGATAGTGATTCTTCGAGCATGCTGTTCTACATCCTCTGTCGTGGTGAGTCCTCATGTTCTGAGGACGTGATGTCTGATGTTAGTTTCACGGAATTGTTTACATTTGATAACTGAGTGTGAGTCATTTGGGGCATGTCTCAATGGTTCGCTGGTTTTATTGATTTTCTTAGAGGCTTGTCAGACTAGTATAGATGTTGGGAGTTGATTAATAAGTCGTATTTTGTTATCTTTCTGAAATTCTTTTATTTTTGGATAATGATTACTCTATTGATATTTAAGGGTTATTTATGGAAACCCTATTGATTCGTGTTAAACTGAATGAAAATGGCTCAAAGGGTTAGCTTGGGACTACTCGTAGCCTCAAGCACCGTGTGATGCTCCGAGACCCGTTTTCCAAGGCGTTACACATGCCTCCTCAAAACACCACCTTGCATTAGGTATTGAGGATATGTTTTGACCAAATCATAATCATCTCTATGAAGGGTAGGCCAATAGTATCCACTTTAAAGAACCTTTGTGGCTGTCCGGATCCCACCATGATGACCACCGAATGGAGAGGAGTGAAAAGCTTCAAGAATATCTTTCATTTCTGCCTCCATGACACACCGATGGATCACCCCATCCACACACTCCCTACACAAGAACAATTCATCCTAAAAATTATTTTTCATATCAAATTGGAATCGCTTCTTTATATAATGATTAATCTCATCGGGAAGCACACCGCTCATAATATAGTTAGCATAATCCATATACTAAGGTGTAATGATTCCTAAAAGTGACATGAATAGCTCATCGCGGAAGGTGTCATAAATATCAATCTCATCCAACTTCTCATGATTGGATTCAAGGTGAGAAAGGTGGTCGACTATTTGATTTTCGCACCCTTTCAATCTTTCACTTCAAAATCAAACTCTTGCAAGAGCAATATCTACCTAACCATCTGAGTTTTTTCTTATTTATTTGTCATGACATATTTAAGAGAGGTGTGGTTCATGAGCACAACCACTTTTGTGCCCAACAAATAGGCTCAAAACTTTTTGAGAGAATTCACCACCAGTAGCAACTCTAGTTTCGTAACCATATAATTACGTTGAGCATCATTCAACATCTTGTTTGCATAGTAAATCAGGCAGAACAACTTCTCTTTTCTTTGGCCCAATACTGCACCTAGAACAATACCACTTGCACATACATTAATTCGAAGGTTAATGACCAATTCAAAGCTACTATGATAGGAGCTGACACAAGGAGTTCCTTGAGATAATTGAAAGCCTTTACAGACAATCATTATCAAATTCAAATGTTGCCTCCTTTTCAAGAATCTTGGACAAAATATGAGCAATCATTAAGAAATTCTTGATGAAATGACGATAGAACCTAGCGCGTCCAAGAAAACTTCTAACACCCTTCACGGAGTTAGGTGAGGGTAACTTAGCAATTACCTCAACTTTTGTTTGATCCACTTGGATGCCCTTCCCTGAGATTTTGTGGCCATGAACAATGCCTTACTTGACCATTAAATGACATTTTTCCCAATTCAAAACAAGATTAGTTTCCATACATTGTTGAAGGACTTTACTTAGGTGATAAAGGCAAGACTCCGGAGAAGTCATCCATGAAAACCTACATTGTATCCTCTACCATATCCCCAAAAATAGACAACATGCATCATTGTAACGTGGCCGGTGCATTGCATAACCCAAAGGGCATGCTGTTGAAAGCAAATATGACATAGGGACAAGTGAAGGTGTTCTTTTCTTGGTCTTTCGGGATGATGAAAATTTGATTGTACCTCGAGTAACCATCAAGGAAGAAATACCAACCCCGATCGGTTAGTCTATCTAATATTGATCCATAAAGGGCATGGGGAAATGGTCTTTCTCAGTCTACGAGTTCAATTTATAATAGTCCATACATACTCTCCAACCCATGACCGGACGCATAAGTATAAGATATTTATTCTCATTCGAGATAACCGTCATGCTGCCTTTCTTGGGAACACATTGGACTAGACTCACTCATGTACTATTGGAAATTGAGTAGACAACTCCTATACCAATCCACTTAATGATTTCCTTCTTGACCACCTCTTGCATCCATTGATTGAGTCTCCTTTGGTGTTCCACACTAGGAACATGATCAACATTTAGCTTGATTTTATAAGATCAAATTCTGGGAGCAATGCCTATAACGTACACGATAGTCCACCCGATATAACAAATGAACTTTTTCACAATTGATTTTAAGGCATCCACTTGACAAGGTTCAAGATGACCCGCTACAATGATTGGCAATGTATTATTCTCACCTAAGAAAACATATTAGAGATGGGATGGTAGTGACTTAAGTTCGAGTTGAGGTGGTTCAATAATAGATGGCTTGGCGGGTGGATTTTCATGGTTTTTTCAAATCAAGATCCAATTTTTTTGAGTTCTTGGTGTAAGATCCAAACCCATCAATGAAGCTACCACCTCATCATATTCTTCAACCACCTCACTCACAAGGTTCCACAATGCACCCACTAAAGGGTAATTCACAAGTTTAAATTCTATCATGTTAGTCACTTCATCATCTATCAGATTAATTATCGACACCACATAGAAGTCCATCAGTTACTTCATGGACTTGCACACATTTAAGGATACTTCTTCATTGTTCACCTGAAATTTCAGATCCACTAAAGTCCTTTTGGTAGCCAAGAATGGTCTACCAAGAATGATTGGGACATCATGATCAATCCACAATTAAGAATAATGAAGTTGGTCAGAAAGATAAATCCGTCAACTTTCACAAAAATATCATATAACACACCAATAGGATTTTTGATTGAATGTTCAGCCATTCGAAGCCTCATAGTGTTACACTTAGGAGCACCCAAGTATAACTTTTAAAACAAGACAAATGGAATTAAATTAATACTTTCCCCAAGATCACACAATGCTTTCCAAATTTGTACACCTCATTAGTGCAAAGAATAGTAAGTGCACCTAGGTTTTCTTTCTTCACCACCATTGAGCTAGACATTATAGCACTATACTTATGGGTTACCTCAATAATTTCCAAATCCATGACTCACTTCTTTATAATTAAGTACTTCATAAATTTAGTATACCCAGGAATTTCTGTTAAGGCTTATATTAAAGGAATATTCATCGATAAATTGCTAAATTTCTCAAAAAACTTTTTAAACTTGGTATCATCATCCTTCTTCTTGAGCCTTTGTAGGAATGGGAGAGGAATTTTGATTTGTGGTAATGGAACAATTGAAGTTTCATCCGCTTTTGGAGTATCATCATCAACCACCTTAGGAGATTTCTCAATTTTAAAATTTTCTTAAACTACCTAAAGCCATTCAACACTAGTCTTATTAGGCTTTAGATCATTATCATTTGTCTCTTCTAGATGCTTTCTCTTTGCATTGGCTTGTTCTTTATTTCCCTTTTCATTAGGTCTTCACCAAGATCAATAACATCTTTACCAAGAGTCTGACCACTCCTAGTGACAATAGCCATGATGTGAGCATCATTTTTAGGACTGACAACCGTGTTACTAGGAAATTTACCCTTTGTTCTTGCATTAAGTTTTGTCGAGATTTGGCCCAATTGAGTTTTAAGTTGCTTGATAGAGGCCAAGTAATATGTCACTATTTGATTAAGTTGTGTGAAGTAACCTTTATCTCTCACCATCTTGTCGGTCCCATCAGTACCCATTAAAATTAGAGCATGGACATCTTTATTTTTGAGCTTTTTAGGTCAATAGAACTTGATTCTTTACCCTTTGCTCAATCATATGGAGGCACGTACTGGTCATAATCTCTCTCTTTATCTCTCCAATACTAATCTCTATCCTGATCTTTATCATGTATATCTCTATCACTATCTCTTTCCTTCCAACCTTGATTCCCACCTTGCCTTTGATAGGTAGGGCAGGAATCCCCCGCTTGGTTCGACAAGAAGCAAATTTCTTGATCAAGGGACTTCATTTTCTCATAATTATAATCTCTATCACTCTTTTATGAAATGACATTAACCGCATTAGGAGGACATCCCATCACATACATGGTGAGAAAATCCAGTTGCGTCATTACTTTAGCCATATTTGTATCTCTTTCTTCATCCATTTGTTTTGTTGTTGGCTCAAAAAAGATGTGGAAGGATCCCTACAGACACCTAGGTATATATTATGTGTCACCTTCTACTTTTTCTTGGTCACTTGATCTAATAAAGCCGATGGAATACCATACTACAGTTTGATAAAAGAACCCCCGATCGCATTATCGGCTACCATCTTGTTCAATTAATCCAATGCCCTATAGAAAATTTGAAGAATCATTTTATCTGGAACCTTACAATTTGGGCATTGCATTTGCTTTTTGTTGAATCATTGCGAAGTCTCATATAATGGTTTGCTATTAATTTGGCAAAAATTAGTGATTTTATCTCTTAGTTGTAATATCTGAGAAGAAGGAAAGTATCTTTCCAAGAATTCCACTATAAGCTTAACCCATGAAGTGATAGACCTGTAGACAAAGACCACAACCATAAGATCACTTTTTCCATTTAAGAAAATAGGAAAGACGTAACCGTTTGACTCTTGGGCTATGTCAAATGGAGAACATACCTCAATAAAATTTGTCAAGTGTAGATTAGCAGCCTCATGTGCTTGGCCTCTAAATAACCTTTTCATTTAAAGAAAATGAATCATCATGCTAGTAACCGCATTCGTGCGGTTACAAATAGTACATTTTCTTCCGTCGGTGGAATACAAATAGTACTAGCTCGGCAAGCATCACTGAGGTGATCCTTGTTCTCAAGATACCCATCAACCATCTCGATATTACTACCGTGCTGGCTCATAGTATTGTGTATACTATTAAACGCATCTAATAAAGAAAAAATACCAAACAATGTAAAATAAAACACTACGGCTAACCCAAAGTAAATAAAAACACTACAAGAGTAAAAACTATATTTTAATCCCCAGCAATGATGCCATTTTTTATAATGCTAAAATTACACTCTTGAATGGGTGTAAGCGACTGTTGTCAATACAATAACTCAACGTAGATTGGGGTCGAATACACAAGGAGTGAAAGCATGGAATTCAAAGCTCAAGAGTGTTGATGGTCTACTAAAAGGTGACCCATAATGTGAATGAAACAAGCATAAATGTAAAATGGGGGAATTAGTTTGAATGTGTTTATAATGGCAATTGTTTTAATTTTAGAGTACTATCTTGATGTTGAAAACTGCTAAGAGTGAATTCAATGGGAAATAGACCTTGGGGTTATGCAATTCTAGGTGTGGGTTCATACATAGGTACCTGCTAATTTATCCAACTTTAGATAAAAGTTATGGGTAGACTAGACATCAATGTATTGATGTCAATATTTTAATTACGACACCAAATTTCACAAATGGGTTCTTTTGGACACCTCACAAGTGTGAGAATTTTGCACATCTATTGCCTCAATTGATATTCTTATGTCTAAGAGATGCCATAAAATTTAATGATTCAAGTTATTGGTAGCATTTATTCCTAACCCATATCCCCTCTTTCAAGGATGATATGGGTTCTAGGGTGGTTGGGGTTTGCAACCCCCAACTCTTAATTAGATCATGGAATAAATGCAACACCCATAATAAATAACTAATTAGGAGAATAAATAGCTAACACCCATGCACTACCATGTAACGACTTGATTTTCTGAACCGAAATACTACACGGTGCTTATGACCTCGAAAGATCACAAACTAATCCATGACTGATATCTGTACCTATATATTGCATAAGATAACATAATAATATGAAAACATGCACTAAAAGGCCATAAGGTTTGATCATGAACATAACTGAATAACATAACATCTGTGTGGGGTAATAGAATACCTAAAACAAAATTGAAGTCTAAAATATGATAGTCTGTATCTAGTCTGCATCTAGTCTGAAAGCCTCTACTATCTGAAGAATCTGAATAAGGAGTTGATGGGACATGTCCCCAACTAACTCCAACTAATAACTAATTAATGAAATAGTGGATAAATAATCATGTCCTTGAAGGATGAGGACTTACTTATATTCTGACTATAGAGACTGGAATATACTGCTGATCTAGAACTCGTGTCTCTGAACCTATGGTGTAACAGAAAAAAATCACCATAGCACGAATGCGTCAGTATATATGTACCGAGTATACATGTGAGGTAGGATATATGCAATGGTTTGCATGCATGATCAATACTAACTGACTATCTAACATAAATGTGAGAATGCATACATAAATATGCAACTGTAACTGACAACATGATAACATGATACTGATATCGTGATAGCATGACTACTGAGTCTGGATACTCATAACATAACATAAATGATAACATAAATGACTGTATCTAAATATAAATGATAACATGGGTGACTGTATCTGAGTATATCTGATAACATGGGTGACTGTAGTTGACAGTCTTGAATTTGATGGAACTATCTGAGTTCGATACTGTATTTGAGTTGACTGTATCTGACAGTCCTAAAATTTGAAAAACTATCTGAGTTCTATTACTGAGACTGATTGACTATATCTAACAGTCCTGATTTTGTAACATGAAACTATGGGAAGTAGTATCTAACTGATATGCCCCAAAGATGCTATAATAGTTGAACTGGGGTCCAATCTATGTCCTAATTGGAAGGGTGTCAATACCGCACCGCCACTGGTAAGGACAACATGTGAGTAACCCTCATATAATAGGTAACTCTAGCGAGAATGGTGGGAACCCTCACATAACAGGTTAAGCCACCTCATCTACCCTTATATAGCAGGTTATGATGTCTAAACCTATGCTGGCTGCATAGTTCTAGAATGCAAGGATTGCTTCTAAGAATCACACCCTCGTATAATAGGTTAGTCCCTATCCTTGGGTTCACTCGGTGCTAATTCCTACTCTCATCTGAATGGACACTGAACATAATTTACTAAACTTAACTAAGCATGGACTGAGTTACTGAATTTTCGTGGCTGATAGAATACTACTAATATCTGACAACTGACTGAGTCATGAAATCATGGAGATTTTTCCTGAGTCATAAGACTATCCGAAGTCTAAGAGTTCATAGCTTGACTGAGAGTATCATGAAAACATGACATGGATCTAGGCACATAACTAATATTTTGGGTACAAGTACCCCCAGGACTCGATAGAAAGAAACTGACATAGCATGATTTACTTGAAGACTTGACTATCATCATAATACATACTACCTTCATAAGGGCATTTCATCAAATATGAAATAGGCATGATCTTGTACATACATGGGAATTTTTTGATATCATTCTAGTTAGACAATATTCCTTTATCTAGGCATTTAATTAAACATATGAAAGGCATAGTACATGTAAACATCATTATTCAATTCTAATTTCATCATTCAAGGTTTTAGTCATGAGATTTCATGAATTTTTATCTATACTAATCAACACATATGGAATTTATCATCAAATCATGGAATAGAAATTAATTCCTAATTTATCAACATGAAAGAGAACATAATAAGCATGGAAACATGAAGGAAATCCATAACTTGTAGTTAAAAAGAATTCTTGGACTTCATGGATGAAAGGATACCATGAATGAACACTATGCATACCTCAGATCATGATTTCGTGAAGATTGATGGTGAAACCTTCCTGAATTTGAATCCCCAATAGAAATCCTAGCCTGTTCTTGAGATAAACTTGAGAGAAACTAATATGTTTTATGTGAAAAGTGACTGAATCATGTGTTAAAGGGATTATATAGTGGTATAAAGTTGACCCTTTTAACCTTGGACACGTCATTAAATTTTCAGTAAAATTTCTCGAGTTGGGCCCTTAGCGCAACGCGGTGCTATCACGTCGTTTCATTGGAAATTGACAATTAGGAAACTGCACGTTGTGTGATGCAGAGCTATCACGTTGCTACTTTGTCTACGACCTGGAAGTTTGGCATGACGTGCTAGTATCACAGAGAAACACTGGAAATTGACAATTGCCATTTGAGCTAGCTCCGCGATGTGCTGAAGGCTCAGGTCAAACACTGTCTCACTAAAAAGGCTCTACCTCTTTGCTTAGGTGTTGGATTCGGGAGAATTATATATCGATGGAAAGTTTATTGAATTTCCCATGTATAAGAATGAATTCTTATTTCAAAGCAAGTTCTAACATCCTTGAGATGATTTTCAAGCTAAGAAAAAGCACGGGTATTACATACCACAACCTAAGAAAGCATAACCCAATATTTAGAATTAGCTACTCATAGACAAAAAAGGTAGAAATATACCAAAGTTATCATTAACTTCATCTATGAGAAATAGTGAGAATATAGTTCCAAACTTAGAATTTCAATAAATCTTCAAAGGAAATCACTAATTCTTCTCTGGGAATCACTCATATATATTTTTCACTCAAGCCTAGTACAATATTCTTCTAAGATAAAAATATAGGTGCTAAGATGAAAAGAGAGATGCTAGATGAAAGATAAATGTTGGTCTTGAAAATAAGCTAGAAACCTTTCTTTAGGCCCCACTTCTAAATTTGACAAAATTACAAAATTGCCAACTTTCTTTTGATCTGATTGAGCAGATCCAAAGCGTATGGAGAGTAGATAAAGAGGAGATAGATAGCAGCTCCAAAGCAAATGCAAAGCAGACACAAATTGAATGCGAAGCGAATAACTCTTTTTTTTTTACATTTGGCCTCATTTTGACTTGAATGACTTTCCCATCTTACCTTTTTACTTTTACCTACACAAATGAGCATTAAGTAAGAGAGTACCATTAAATTAATGGAAAAGCATTATAATTTAGGCTTAAAAGGTGCTAGCAAGTCATCAAATTGAGGACTTATCAATGAGCATATGCTTTTGGGGTACAAAGGAATCTCCAAAGTATATATATAATTGCATCATAGTTGGCAAAGGGTACAAATTCTATAATATCTCTAGTTCGTGCAGCTAACACGTACTGGGCCTGATTGGGAGGTTACAAATTGACCCATATAGACCAATCTAAGGTTTTAAAGTTTACGATAAGCCCTATTCTCTCCTCAAATATCTTTTATATATATATATATACATATGGATATGCATGGATGTCTACTTGTGCATTGGTTTGACTTGGTTTTAGATTAATGAAATTATATTATCTTGTATCCCTGAGTTACATGCTAGCGCTCAATCCACTAACCATCTTCAAATGTTGTATCCCCATGCAATGTAGGAATTACCCATACTTCTACTGCTCTTACACAGTGACTAGATGATCAAGGGACAACTCGTGAGTTAGACTAAAGTGGTGATCTTAAATCCTTTGAAAGACCCTATTTTATGCTTTGGATTTCCTTATGTTTTGACTTTTTATTTTGGATTTATTTTTTACTATGGTCGGGGGTATGTCCTAACTAGATTATCTTTGGTTTTATTAGATGCTTTGTTGGATATTTCTACAGACATAGTATTATGGCTGGTTAACAGTATTAGTTATTGGTTGGTGGTTATTGGATATTGATCTATCATAGATTCTTTGATATTTCCTATCTTATTTTGTTGTATGTTCAGAACCCATTCGCTGCTAGGTATATTTGGGTCTATTGGATTTGGCTAAGGGAGTAGTCTCTGATCACGATGGACTCGATATACCCATCACAGCTAGGCCCTAGTTTGGGCCATGACAAAGTTGGTATAAGAGCTTAGGTTCATGGTCAATTGGGTGTCCACAAAGTAATGTCAAGTAAAGTCTCTTTTCTGGGTGTGTAGCATGCCATACTTATAAGTGAGAGGCCAAGAGGCATTTAGGAATATGTCCATTTCTTATTATTTTTTTAGACTATAGGGCTAAGGTCCTGAATTTCTCCAACTCCTATTTGTTTTCCTTTCAGATCATGCATCCCAGATAATCTGAAGTTCATGGAAACTCAGTTGTCTCGCCTAGAGATAATATAGATGGATCTCATCCAACTTATGGGGTATAGACCTAATCAAGGGTTGCTACTTTCAATTTCCCCATGGAGTTCCCTCTGTCTCCACTAATCCTTCTTTAGCTGGTGGAACTCATACTTAGTCTCTACAGGGAGATATTACTAAAGTTGAGTTTCACCAATTTATTCATCTCTTGACCTAGTTGGTGATATCTCATTCACGCTTGTGGGCTTTTTCTAATATTTCTATGAGTTTATCTGGAGCCACTAGAGTTGGACAATTTATAAGGATGAGCCCTCTAACTTTCTCGGGTACTAAGGTTGAGTAGGATTCTTAAGGTTTTATAAATGAGATAGAGAAGATATTTCGAGTTATGCATGCTACTGAAGGAGTGGGTGTAGAGTTTGCTGCTTATCGATTGAAGGATGCGGAAAACCAATGGTATGAAGAGTGGGAGTAGCTTAGGGGTCATGATGTTGAGTCCACTTTATGGCAAAACTTCTCTATTATTTTCCTTAATCACTTCTTTTCCTAGGAGTTGAGAGAGGCAAAAGCTAAGGAGTTTATGAACTTAAATCTAGGCAGGATGCCAATGAAGGAATATTCCTTAAAGTTACACCAGTTTTTGCAACATATTCCTAAGATAGTGTCTAGCTTGAGGGCTAGAATAAGGATATTCACTTCTGGTTTGTCTCATGATTTAGTTTTAGATAGTATGACTGCCTTGCTGAACAAAGATATAGATATCTCTCAACTTATAGTATATATGAAATAAGTTGAAGATGAAAAAGTGAAGCAATTAGAGGTGGGGGAGAGACAGAGTAAGAATTTTTGGTATTTGGATCAGGTTAGAGGTCAGCAGTAGAATGGTAGAGATAGTGAGAAATGGTCTAAGAAGAAGTGGGACAACTTTGATTCCTATTCTATGGTTATTACACCTTATCCAAAGCCATCTAGGGATCATTGATTTTAGGGTGGTGATGGTTCTCGGGCATAGGGTTCATAATTTTATGCTAGTAGGGCCCAATAGCTCCATCATATCCTTCTTTCAGACTTTGTGGTCAGTTGCATCATAGTTTCTATGATGAGGGAAAGAACTGGTGTTTCAAATATGGTCACTTATGACATATGCTAAGAAAGAATCCTATGGGTAATGTTACTTTAGGGGCTAACAAAGTTCTGGTTTCCACGTCCAGCTCTTACACTAGAGAGTGCCATTTCTAGAACCAACACTAGTCGAAATCACCTGTATGGTCTCACTACCCATCAGGAGTCTGAGGCATCTCTCGATATCATCACTAGTATGTTAAAACTCTTCTCTAGTGATGTGTACTATTTACTTGATCTGGGGTCTACCCTTTGTTTCTTGACCCCAGTTATGACTTTGCATTTTAGTTTTGATACTAAGTGTATTTTAGACCCTTTTTGTATTTTTACCCCTATGGGTGACTCTGTGGTTGTTAGAAGAGTTTATAGGGGTTGTGTGGTATCTATTGGTGGTAAGGAAGCTTTTGTGGATCTAATTGAATTAGATATGCTAGATTTTGATGTCATCTTGGGGATAGATTAGTTGTATTTGTTCTATGCCTATTTTGATTATCGAACATGTAAGGTCATTTTCAAATTTCCTAATAAGGTGGTTATTGAGTGGAAAGAGAGTTCCCTTGTGCCTAAGGAAAGGTTCATATCATATCTTTGAGCTTAGAAATTAATTTTCAAAGGGTATCTTTATCATTTGGTCTGGGTTAAAGATTCTAACTTAGAGGGTCCTTCCTTAGGTTTTCCCTGATGATCTTCCTGGTATCCCTTCCAATAGGGAAATTTATTTTGGTATTTATCTTCTTCTGGATATTCGTCCTATCTTTATCCCTCCCTATAGAATGGCTCTAGTTGAGAGATTATTTTAACAAGGGTTTTATCTGCCCTAGTGTGTCTCCATAGGGTGTATCTATTTTGTTCATACATAAGAAGGATTATTCCCTTTGGATGTGTATAGATTACCTTCGGTTGAATAAGGTGACTATTAAGAATAAGTATCCTCTTCCTAAGATTGATGACCTGTTTGACCAACTTCAACGTGCTATGTATTTCTTTAAGATTGATCTTTAGTTGGGTTATCATCAGCTAAAGATAGAGAGGAAAATATCTCTAAGACTGCTTTGCATATCAGGTATGGACATTTTGATTTCTTGGTCATGTCTTTTGGGTTGACCAATGCCCCAATAATATTTATAGACTTGATAAAATGAGTGTTTCATTAGTTTCTATATTTGTTCACCATTGTGTTTATAGATGATATTCTGGTTCATTCCAAGAGTGAGGTAGATCATGCCGATCACCTCTATTTTGTGTTGCATACCCTAAAAGATTAACATTTGTATGCTAAGGTTTTGAAGTGAGAACTTTGGTTGAACACTATTACTTTTTAGGTCATTCTGTTTATAGTGAAGCGATCATGGTGGATCCATAGAAGGATAAGATAGTGAAAAAGTGGCCTAGGCCTACGACTCCAACCAGTATTCGAAGTTTCTTGGTTTGGATCAATATTATAGGAAATTTTTGGAGATCTTCTCTTCGATTGCTACTTCGTTGATGAAGTTAACTCAAAAAAGGTGAAGTTTCTATGGTCAGATACTTATTAAGGGAGTTTTGAGAAGCTGAAAGATAAATTGATTTTTGCTCTGGTCTTGACCCTGCCCGAGGGTGCTGATGGCTTCGCAGTTTATTGTGATTCATCTCATGTGGGACTTGGTTGTGTGTTAATTTAACATGGAAAGGTTGTAGCATATGCTTCTAGGTAGTTGAAAGTTCATAAAAGGAATTATCCGACTCATGATTTAGAGTTATTGGCTGTGGTGTTCACATTTAAGATTTGGGGACACTATCTATATGGGGTCCATGTTAACATTTATTCTGATTATAAGAGCCTACAATAGGTGTTCACCCAGATAGAGTTGAATCTCAGGTAAATGAGATGGCTTGAGTTACTCAAAGACTATGACATAAATCTCCACTATTACCTACATAAAGCTAATGTGGTTGTGGATGCTCTTAGCAGGTTATATATGGGGAGCTTATCTCACGTGGATGAAGAGAAGTGATATTTGGTAAAGGATATTCACCATTTGGATTATTTAGGAGTTCGTCTCTTAGATTTAGAGGATGGTGGTGTATTTGTGCAAGAGGTTGTGAAGTCATCTCTTGGTGCTAGGGTAAAGAAAAAGTAGGTGTTAGATCCTATCTTTATGCAAATCAAGGATGATGTGGGTAAGTGAAAGTTAATGACTTTTGAGATTAGTGGTAATGGTATCTTGAGGTACCAAACGAGGCTGTGTGTTACTAATATGGATAGGATGCAAGGAAGAATTTTGGACTAAGATCATGAGTCAACGGTATACGATTCATCCTGGTTCTACAAAAATGTACCATGATTTAAAAGAAATCTATTGGTAGAATAGTATAAATTGGTATGTGTCCAATTTTATGGCTAAGTGCATGGTGGGTCAACAAGTGAAGGTAGAGCACTTAAGGCTTTGTGGGTTATCTCAAGAAATAAAGTTGCATATGTGGAAGTGGGAAGCGATTAATTTGGATTTTATTACCGATTTTCTATGATCTCAGAACCAATTTGATTCTATTTGGGTCATCGGGGATAGGATGACTAAGTCAGCCCACTTCTTTCCTATAAGGACTAATTATTCGACTGATGATTATGCTAAGCTTTTTATTCAGGAGATCGTGAAGTTGCATGGTGCTCTATTTTTTATCATTTCTGATCGTGGTACTCAGTTTTCATCACACTTTTAGAGATTGTTCCAGCAAGGTTTTGGGACTAAGGTGAACCTTAGCACTACTTTTTACCCTCAGATGTATGGACAAGTGGAAAGAACTATTCAGACTTTAAAAGATATGCTAAGGTCTTGCGTGATTGACTTTGGTGGTAATTGGGCTGATCATTGGCCTCTCATTGAGTTTGCATATAACAAGAACTATCACTTCAGCATTAGTATGGCTCCATTTGAGGTATTGTATGGTAGGAGGTGTAGATTTCCTATTGGGTGGTTTGAAGTTGGTGAGATAAGGTTGTTCAGTCCTGATTTAGTTCATCAAGCTATGGAAAAGGTGAAGGTGATTTAGGATAGGCTTAAGACTACCAAAAGTCGCCAAAATTCGTATACGGATGTGAGGCAAAAACAGTTAGAATTTAATTTGGGTAATTGGGTGTTCTTGAAGGTGTTTCCTTTGAAGGGGGTGATGCAATTTAGAAAGAAGGGGAAGCTTAGTCCCTGTTATATTAGCCCCTATTTGATTTTGACGAGATTTGGGAATATTGCCTACGAGCTAGAATTGCCTGAAAGTTTGGGTTTTATTCACCTCGTGTTTCATGCTTCTATATTAAAGAAATAAGTGGTTGACTCTTACTTGGTGGTGCCTACAGAGAGTGTTGGTATTTTGAATTCCCTGTCATATGAAGAGGTCCCAGCGGAGATCTTGGATAGAAAAGTTCATAGATTGAGGGCTAAAGATAAAGCTTCATTAAAGGTCCTTTGAAGGAACCAAAAGGTGGAAGAAGCCACTTGGGAAGCTGAAAAAGATATGAAGGCAAAGTACCCATTCTTGTTCCATGTGCCGGACGATGGCGCTTAAGGTATGAATTTTATTACCCTTTGTTACTATTTGGGTTTATCATTTGATTTTGGTGTAATATTGCTATTCTCATGCAAAAAGCATCCTAGCTTATCATTCAAGGACGAATAATCTTAAGAGGGGATAGTATAACACCCCCAAAATTTTAAGCATTTTATTTTTGGCCCTTTCATGTTTGAAATATCAATTTTTGACTTAAATAGTGTTTAGGCATATGAATGAGGTATCTGTTTAGGCATATGAATGGGGTATCTCGAGAGAGTTTTGGAATTTTTAGATGGGGCTCGGGGTAATTTCAGATCACGAAGGCAGTAAACCTCCATGATATTGTCATGTCATGAAGGCTGCACTCTGCAATGGTTAGCATATCACGGAGGATAGCCTTCTCGATAGGCAGCGTGGAATGGAGGTTAGCCTCCATGATAGGTAGTTTGCCACGCTGATGTGTAAAATTTATGTAGTTATTGTTCTGTTTACTGGCGATGAGGGGTATTGGGGTTTTTTCACCTACGTACAATCCTTAAGCATAAATGACCTATTCCTTTCAATTTTAAGATATTAAAAATCCCCAGTTCCACTCTTAAACTCAAAACTCCAAGAGAGCCTAAGGATTTCATTGTACGTTCATCTTTTGGGCTACAAGTTTTAAATTACTTTTCAATTCTCATATGTCTAAGGCATGTATCTCTCTCCTTACACTTGTATTTTCCTGATGGCATGAAATTGGTTTATTATTCACATGGTGTTGATTTTGTGTTTTGAACTATGGGTTGAGGGTTTTGGATATATATTATTTTAATGTTTTCTCATGATTACTATTGAACTATTATGCATTGAATTGTTGTTTTTGTACACTCATTGGAGTGCATGGGAATGGTGAATGGAATAGGGGTATAATGGACTCCCCGAATTTGTAGACTATGGCGATAGGGGTACAACTAAATCCCAAATAATTGGTTTTGGTATAGAAATTGATAATAACCTTAACCCATAATTGATTTTGGAATGCAAATTATCTTTTGGTTTGGCTTATTCTCGTTGAAACTAATGCGTTGCATAAATGGTTAAATGGATAAGAAAGACAATAAAAATGTTGCGGGGCACAAAAAAATTCCCCAAGTGATTTTAATAATGAAAACCTTATGGGGTATAAGGAATCCCCCAAGTGATTTTAATAATGGAGTCTTTGGGGTATGAAGGTATCCCCTAAGTGTCGGCTTAATGGCATTGCTTGCAACCTATAGTTGGTATGACAATACCACTTAACAATGCCTTAATAATTGACTCCTGGAATTGGTGGATGGATTGTGTGTTTAATATTTTAATTGGGCTTAAAAGAGGTTATGATAGCTAGCCATGAGTTGTAAGTTCCGAAGAACTGATACTGGAAACTTATGCTTGCCGATGTGAGGGTTGGTCTTAATGACCATGTGCTTATGGTGTATAAAGAAATCCCCCAAGTATATATATAATTGTAGCATAGTTGGCGAAGGGTACATCGGAATTCCCCACCTTCTATGATATCTCTAATATGTATGGCTAAGATGCACTGGGGCCCGACTAGGGGTTACAATTGGACCCATATAGCCCATGGGTGGTTTACGGATTGTCAAGATATGTAACCCAGGATATAGTTTTAAAGTTCACGATAAGTTTTGTTCTCTCCCCTAATATCTTACATATATATGCACACATATGGATATGCATGAATATGTACATATGCATTGGTTTGACTTGGTTTTAGATTGATGACATTATTTTGTCCTGTATCCCTGAGTTACATACTAGTGCTCAACCCGATAATCATCTTTGAATGTTGTATCCCCATGCGATACAAGGATTGGCCATACTTTTACTCCTCTTGTACAATGACTAGGTGATCAGGGGACAGCTCATGAGTCAGACTGAGGTGGTGAAATTCCATCCTTCAACCCCATTTCTTGCTTTGGGTTTTCTTATGTTTTGACTCTTTCTTTGGATTTTTTTTTACTATAGTTGGGGGCATATCCTGACCATATTATCTTTGGTTTTGTTAGATGCTTTGTTGGACATTTATGTGGGCATGGGTATTATGGTTGGTTAACAACATTGGTTATTGGTTGGTGGTTATTGAATATTGATTTATCATAGATTATTTGAGCTTTCCTATCTTATTCTATTGTATGTTTGGAATCCATCCGCTGCTAGGTATATTTGGGTATGTTGGATTAGGCTAAGAGGGTGGTCTTCAGTTCACAGTGGACTCGAGATACCTGTCACGGCTAGGCTCTGGTTCGGGTCATGACATAGCCTTTGAGTTGCAGATCATTTCCTTGATAACATAAGGAATAGTTGACTATGCCATTAAGATACGTCAATATTCTTTTAACTACTTTTCAATGTTCCAGTCGTGGGTAAGATTTATATCTACTAGCTAACCCAACAACATAACAAATATTAAGTCTAGTACACATAATTACTTATATTAGACTTTCGATTTCCATTGGCATAAGAAACCTTTCTCATTTGTTTCTTCTCTTGTGAAGTTTGAGGGACCATCTTTGTTTAAATCTTTACTTTTAGAAACTGGAGTGATTATGGGTTTGCAATCTTGTATATTAAGGAATTCAAGAACATTATTAATATAAGGTTCTTGTGAAAGCAACAAAAATCTCTTCAAATGATCTCTTGAAATCTTAACTCCAAGAATGTATGATGATTCACCTATATCTTTCTTCTCAAAAGTAGATGATAACCACTCTTTTATTTCTTTTACATATTAGATATCAGTTGAATCTATAAGTATGTCATCTATATATAATGGTAAGATCACAAACATATCTTTGTATCTTTTGATATATATAAAATAATCTTCATGAATTATAATAAAATCATATGATACTATCACATTATAGAAATGTAAGTACCATCATATAAAAGATTGTTTAAGATCATAAATCGACCTTTGAAATTGACTTACTTTATTTTCTTTGATTTTTTTCACAAAACCTATAGGTTGTTCCATAGAGATTTCTTGTTCTAGTTCTCCATTGAGAAATGCAGTTTTCATATCCATATGATGCAATTCAAGATCCAACATAGCCACTATAGACAAAATTAATCTTATTGAAGTAAAACATACAATAGGAGAAAACATTCTTCATAATCAATTCCTTACTGTTGTGTGTAACCCTTAGCTACTAGGTGAGCCTTAAATCTTTCAATACTACCATCTGTTTTGCAATTGTTTATGAGAATTCACTTATTTCCAATAGCTTTTTGGCCTACAAGTAGATCAACTAATTTCCACACTTGCTTAGACTTCATTGACTTCATATCCTCCTCTATATTTTAACTAATTTTCTTTTGTGGGGCATATAAGAGCCTCATTTATATTTCTTAGCTCTTCATTATTGAGAGTATGTATAAATTTTTTCCTTTTGATTTCATATAAATTTTTTCCTTTCGATTTCAAATCAACACCAGAAAATTTGTGAACGACTAGTTAGTTGAGGTTGAGATTGACAAAATTAACTTATTAATTGATATATTACTCCCACTCGGACTAGTAATATCACTAAAATTTGTGGAAATAGGAATTGATCCATTATCATCAACATGACTTCCACTCAAATTCACTGAAATGTCAATAGCAAAAGTGATTTGATCCGTAGTTTCATAAAGATATAAGTCTTGACCTATCTCGCTCTTCTTAGGAAAATCATTCTCTATGAATGTAACATAACATAACTCAATTTCAGTTACAATGCCACTGTCTTTTTCACCTATAAACACATAACCCTTAGACTGTTCACAGTATCTTATAAACATACACTTTTTTTCCCTTGGACCTAATTTTTCATATTGGGTAGAAGGGTTATGAATAAAAGTAACTCAACCTTAAGGCTTTAAAATGCTAAAATTAGACTTTAGTTTAGTCCATAACTCATAAAACGTAGTTTTAATTGATTTAGAAGGGACACGATTAAATACAAATGCAGAAGTGAGTAATGCATCATCCCAATAGGTTATTGGCAATTTTTCTTGCACCATCATTGACCTAACCATTTCTAACAAGGTTTTATTTCATAATTCCGCAACACCACTTTGTTGTGGAGTGTAAGGAATATTTAGTTGTCTTTGAGTTTTTATTCATCTCATAATTGTTTGACTCATCAGACAAATATTCTCTTCCTCGGTCCATTCTTAGAGCTTTAATTTATATCCAATTGATTCTCAACTAAGTTAAAAAACATAACGAAGCAACCCAAAGCTTTAGATTTGTGAGAAATAAATATACATAACCAAATCAAGTAAAATTATCAATAAAAGTGCTGAAATAAATATCATCACATCTTGTCCTTACATTTATTGGACCATAAATTTCATAATGAATTAATTGTAATTGAGTATCAACTCTTATGCCTTTTCCAAATAGTTTTCTTGCAACTTTTCCGACTAGGCAAGATTCACAAGTACATAATTCTACTTTATCTATTGTCTAATCAGAACTTCTTTATCTAAGTGATTCATTCTTTGTTGAACAATATGGCCAAACCTAGAATGTCACAAATTTACATCATTCTCACAATTAGAAGTTGACGTAAATAAGGAAAAACTATTATTATTATTGTTGAAATTTTGAATAACATCCAAGATAAAAATAACAATCATAAAAACAACAAGTTTTATATTTTGCCTTGTCCAAAACAAATCTATACTTGTTCACGAAAGAAAATATTAAATTCTAACTTAATCACCATTCTGACAGATTTTAGATTTTGATGTATTGTTGGGATAAATAGTACATCATGTGGATATAAAGTTCGGCCTCCATACATTTTTAGTTTTTAGGTACCAATTCCTTTGACCTCCTATTTGGAGTTGTTTCCTATATACATCCATTTCGATCCTTATGGAATTCTTCAAAAATCTACAAAAGCATCTCTATCCGTCACTATGTGCTTGGTGGCTACTGAGTCTACAATCCATTCCTATGTGCTTGTTCTCATAGTTGTTGAGTTTAAGTTTAGCCATGTTTACCTTTTTTTTCTTTGGAGCAGAAATATTTTTCTCTCCTTGTTGATTATTCTTAGGCTTATTTGAGGCATTTTCTTTTTCCTTTTTATGAGGAGTTCACCACATTTTAGTTTGTTATCATATCCATATTTTGATTATAAATTAGTCATTGCGTATTTGTAGCGGCATTGTGTAACGCCCTGATTTTTCTGAATCGGAATGCTACATGGTGCTCGTGACCCCGAAGGACTACAAGCTAACCCATGATTGATATCTGTACCTATACACTGCATATATAACTTAATAATGTGGAAAACATAAACATGTAGGCCATAAGGTTCAACTGAATAAAGAATCTATCAAAACATAATATCCATATGGGTGAAAGATACCCAAAACAGCTGAAAACTGAATCAAATCTGAACATAAGTCTGAATACTGAATCTGAAAGCTTCTAAGTGTTTTCTGAATAAGGAGTTGAAGGAACATGTCTCCAACAAAATCTGTAAAGTGATAACTGGCTAAAATAATAATGAATAAATCAAATCATATTGTCCTCGAATGAAGAGGACTCACTGACTCTCTGCGACTGGAAATACTACTACTGCTGATCTATAGCTCGTGTCTCTGAACCTATGGTGTAACATGAAAAAAAAATCACCATAGCACAAATACGTCAGTACGAGGGAATGTATTGAGTATACGAGTAAGGTAGGCTAAATATAAATAGGGTTTGCATGCATGAACAATGCTAATTGTCTAACTAACATGAACATAAGAGTACAAACATGCATACATAGTAACTGAAATCGTGGGTGCATGAAAGCTAGTCCTGTATGCTAATACATGGTTTACTGATGGCTAACATGACTGATACTGAAATTCTGATAATATTGGCGACTGTATCTGACAATCCTGAATCTGATGGAACTATTTGAGTTTCGTACTATAACTGAGTCTGACTGTATCTGACAACCCTGATATACTAAAATCTGAAGACCTATATGAGTTCTTTTACTGAGACTGATTCTGAAACTGTGGAAGGTAGTTATTTAATCGACATGCCCCAATAATGCATATAGCTAAGTTGCGGTCCAATCTCTGCCCCGACTGGAGGGGTGTCAATACCGCGCCACTGGTAAGAACAGTCGTGGGTGACCCTTAGCTAGCAGGTATTCGAAAGGAGAACGGTAGGAACCCTAAACTGACAGGTTAAGCCACCTCATCAACCCTAATCTGATAGGCTAAGATGTCTCAACCTGTGCTGGCTACGTAGTTTTGGAATACAAGGATGACTGATAAGAATCACACCCTAAACTAGTAGCTGAGTCCCCATCCTTGGGTTCACTCGGTGCTAACTTATACTCCCATATGAAAAGACTAAATATGATTCAACTGACTTCCATTGACTGACGGAATAGTACTATTATCTGAGAGTTAACTGAGATCATAAGATTTCTGATGTTTCCTAAGTCACATGACTGACTGAGTTCTATAGATTATAGCTTGACTGGGATTATCATGACAACATGACATAGCTCTAGGCACACAACTATGTTTTTTGGGTAAGAATACCCCCAGGACTCAATAGAAGGAAACTAACACACATGAAATGACTTGATCACAAAATTTGAGTCCACAATTCATACTTCATATAGTTATTCAACATCTTAAACATTGTAGGGAATGCATGGATATATTTCGTGTACATATTGTATATCTCCATTATCTTACATACTTCATACCACCACAATAGCAACACATGAAAAGCATAGGATTTATATTGAAGTATATAGCTAACATGGACTTGTCATTTAGACATCATAGAACCATACAAACATGAAGTTCTAGCATCCTAAGCATTTTATCAAACACCTTGCATGAATTCTTTAAGGCATAGGTGAGTTTCATACTTGCACCATATTAAACCACCTAAAGTTCATGGTTTTCAATTAACAAACATATATATTCTATGAAAACACCTTTACACATCACATTGAAACTAAAACAACAATCGTTAATATGTACATACTCATATCACCATAAAAAGTTTACAAAATAATATTTAAAACATGGTTCTTCAGCTCTATGAATGGATTAGATCCATAGATGAACACTACACATACCTTCGAAAGGAATCTTTGAAGATTTGTTGGAGAGTTCTTGAATTGGAAAACTTTAACTCTTGATTCTCTTAGAAAAAGGCTTGAATCTTGCTCTTTGAGAGATGAGTTTGATGGAAAATCCTAATCTTGTGGTTGAGAGTGTAAGAGAGGTTTTTTTTTTAGGATTCTTAACTGAAGAAAAATGGGAAAAATTACGTCTCTTTAGGGCTATAAGTCATGGAAGGTGAAGGAAAAGACCAAAATAGCCTTATGAAATAAATTCCAGTTGCTGAAAATCATAGCTGACGATATTTGTGACAAAGAGTCAAAAATATGACAAGCCATCAAAAATGTCATCACAAAAGAGCTGGAATTGATGGTTTCTACCTAAGCTTGACGACATTTATGACAAGGAGTCAAAAATGTGACAGGCCATCAAAAATGTCGTCACACAGAAGATGGATTCTGCCTTAAGCTGACGACCTTCGTGATAGGGCATCAAAAGTATGGTAAGCTACCACGAATGTCGTCACTTAGAAGCTAGTTTCTTCCTAAGGCTGACGACCTTCGTGAGAGGGCGTCACAAATGTGGTAAGCTACCACGAATGTCGTTACTTAGGAGCTGGTTTCTGCCTAAGGCTGATGACCTTCGTGATAGGGCATCACAAATGTTGTAAGCTACCATGAATTTTATCACTTAGGATCTAGTTTCTGGCTAAGGCTGACCACCTTCATGATAGGGTATCACAAATGTGGTAAGCTACCACGAATGTCGTCACGTTATTTCCAGCCTGACATGCTAGAGTAAAGTAGGAATAACTCTTTGCTCTGATATCGAATTTAGGAGAAATTGGTATTATTGGAAAGATAATTCAATTATATATCTGTTGATAGGTCATGATCTCAAAAATTCCAAGTATAATGAGAGATATTCTCATTTGAAGTTGATTATACCAATATCCTTCTCAAGAATTCAATCGGTAAGGAATATTTTGATTCATCTAAGAGATAGGAGTTATTTGAAGCCTTAATATACATCAAAACTACTCATAAAACTATAAAATAACTATTATATACTATTCATGAGCTTTGTACATGGCTCTAATATTGGTTTGAATTGTTTGGGGTATTACACATTGTTTACTCTAAGATGCTCTTCCTTGAGTTCCAAATGATGCTTGTCATCTTTCATAGTTTTGATGCTAACATTATGTGTTAAGTGAATTTTCATATTTTCCAAGCTTTCGGGTAGGAAGCAAATCACAACTTGGAGTTGTTTCTCTTCGGTCAACACATGACCAATATTTTTCAGTCCATTTACTATATTTGACATATGGTGAAAATGCTACACATAGTATAATCAGGACCTTTCTTATAATATAAATTTAATATTAAGATCTATTAACTTAGAAATTGATGTATTACCAAAATTTTCTTTTATTGAAGACCACAAAACCTTAGCATTGTCATACTTTCAAAATTCTCTCATGATATCACTATCTTTGCTACTCAACAATGTTATGTGGGCAAGATAATTCTTCTTTTCAAGATTTATATGCCTCAAGATTTTTCACATATTGAGGGGTATCACCATTTTCAGGAAGTGTCATAGACATATTAAGAGTTTCAAAAGCCTCTTGCTCTTTTAGGACATATTGAATTTTCATACTCCATATTTCATAGTTATCAACGTTAAGCTTATCACCTTTATAAGCTCAACGACAATATTCGTTGCGACAGTTGACATATTGATTTAACAAGTATAAAGTATCAGGAGACAATTCTATACATTATTTTAGCCTAAATTCATATACATAATAATTCTTAAAATTCAACTATGTCCATATTTATTTAACATCATATTCAGATTCAAAAGTTCACTAAGTTCTCAATCATCATCCGAATTCTAATATGTCATAAATCCAACACAATTAATCATCTAAGAAACACTTATCTTAATCATATAAATTCAAAATTAAACATGCATAAATTCTATAACAAGTATCAAAACAATCCATAACAATATAATTGCACAAAACCTTAAATTTAAATTTCACATTAGTATAAACATATGAGGACTTATGTAAATAGATGTCACATATACAATTATACAAAGTAAATGCACCTACGTATGGAACAAAAATAAATTGATGCCACTTCAACAAATAAAAGTATAAGCAGATTAGTTCATGTAATATAAATGGACAAGAAATTCTGCAAATTCTGCACTTTTCCACGTTCATTACACCATATTCTATTTGAAACTATACTTCCCATATTCTTAACAAACGTAACAAGAAACTTTTCTTTGTAACAATCCCAACAAATGATATTAAAAAATTACAGAGAAGAAAATATTTGTTTTAAAACCATTAACTTTCCCACACTAGATATGAAAATTAACTGGATCTATTAGCAAAAAGAAGCTTGACCCAACCCATTTCTTTCTAACTAAAAATCATATGAATAATCCAAAACCATAAATAACTATAGATTTTCAATCAGAACATTAATAAATGCTATAATTACTTTCTGTTTAATAGTAGTATCCTTTACGGTAAAATATTTTTTGTCCACAAAAAAGGAATACAAAGAAAACATCCAATCTTTTCAGATTATTTAACGCCATTAAAACTAAAAAGAAATTTCAACCCATAGAAAAATGGTATTGCAATAATATTTTCAAGAATGATAGCTATGACTAGGAAAAACAAACAACACAGGCTCTGATACGAATCAAGAATCTAATCAAATGCACAATTTGTAGGATCATTGATGAAACACCCAAAGTCTTAGAATCTTTTTTAAAATTTCCAAGGTTTTGGACTCACTAGGCTTGGTGCGACTCAAGAATACCACTCGTACTCTTTGGATATGAGTTAAGAACTGCCTTAAGGGTTCACTTATACCCTAGGCAATTTGTTTAGCTTGGCTACTTCCTAAGACACAATTCCTCTTTGTACGAGTAGTATAGAGGGATACGAGGGGTATAAGGACTAGTCGTATGTGGCTTAAGGTGTTTTCTTATGGTGTCTGCTCTAGATACAGTTGTTAGGTATGATTGGGGGTATCACTCATACTCTTAAGGTATAACTAGGGAGGTGTGAGTCGTATATAAACTAGTAGGGTCTTGGCGTAGTCTTGGGTATGAGTTGGGGTACCACTCGTACCTTAGGATACAAATGGTAAGGGGGAGTCGTACCCTTGGACTAAACTTGTTTTAAATTTTAAGTCAAGAGTAGTCCGAACATTTCCTACTTTAAAGCCCTTATGTTGTCATGTTATATAATCCTTGGTAGTCTCCTATAACACTTTTTAAAAGATTAAAACACTCCAAATTCTCTCTCAAACTTACTCTAGAAGATTAGATGCTAGGGTTTCTTTATGTGTTCTTCAAAGGGCTCAAAGGTCGAGATTTATTCAGTGAATATTCTTGTATAAGGAAAATACTCCTTCCAACATTATTATTTCGAACTAAAGGCATATGTATTGTGTTTTAAAAATTGATTTATGAATCATGAATGGTGGCTTTCAGAATATATGTTGGGAGGTCTTGATGCATATGGTTTGGTGTTGGTTTAAGCTATGTTTTTTCATATTTTTTGTAATGGTTTGCATATGTGGTTATTGTTTGGTTATGGTTGGTTATGATTTAACAAATGGGTTTGAGTAACACTATTTATGGTGGTTTATGGATTGGTTTTGTTCTTGGAAAAGGAATGCCCTCAAGATGTTTGATAAAATTCCCCAAAGAATGTTTTTACTTTATTGTTGAACTTTCATTGGAACTCTTGCATGATTTGGTTTGGTAATGGAACCTTAAATTGAATTGGATAGTTTTAATGATATAAATGCTCTAAATGTTTGGCATGGTATAAAATAGTTTGGAAATGGTATAAATGGTGTACCTGGTTTGGAAGGATTAAATGGTTAAAGACTTGGTGGTTATGAAAATAGTTATGCTTGTGGGGTATATGGAATTCCCCTAGTGGTTTAATATGATAAATGGAAGGACACTTAAATGTCCCCTTAACCCTATATATAGTTGGATATGGATAATACTTGCAAGTAAGAATTGGTATGATGATACCAATATTAATGACCTTGGTTAATAAATGGATAATGGTTTGGCTATTTGGAAATTAGTTTTAATTGGCCAATAATGGTAGGAGGTGTAGCTAAGCCATGGAAGGTGGAGGTCTTAGGAGGAACAAAACTAGAAACTCATATTTGTCGATATGATGTTGGTCTTGGTGATTGTGTGCACAATGTAACACTATATATTAGGGAATGTACTAGTCCTCCTAAGTTTTTTGCCCTGGTCATGTGGCTACACACACTGGGGCCCTTTCAGCAGGGGGAGATAAACCTATATAGCCTATAGATGGTTTAGGATGATAAATCTACACAACCCAGGTAAAGGTTTTAATGGCATGCTAAATCCAATTCCCTTTTCCGACATAGTTATATATATATGTATAGTTGTATGCATTACAGATGGTTTTACTTGGTTTTATAAATGGATTATTCTATCCTTATCCTGAGTGTATGCTAGTGTTCACCCACTAACCCATCTTTGAGCGGTTGTATAACCATGTTATGCAAGAATAGACCATTTTACTTCTTTTTCTTAGTGATCGAATTTGCGGCTAATTGATATTGGATTACAGTGGTGAGCTTTCATATTTTCGAAGGCATCTATTTTATGTCATGGTTTACTTTACATATTTCTTATCTTTTATAGACTTTGGTTTTGGCTATGGTTAGGGGCATATCCCAACAAGGTACTCTTTGGTTGATTTAGACTATTTATATGGACAACTGTGGACTTGGTTATGGTATGGATTATTTTGTTATATGTCTATACATACATTGGCTTATTATCATGGTATTGGCTTATGGTTTTTGCATTGGTTATTGGTGGTTGGACTTTGTTGGGTTGGTCTCAGATATAGACTTATTCCAAAGTCACCAGATGGTTGGATACACTATCCTATTATATGTTCGAACTTCAACCAACTCAAGGTATGCATTTGGTGGTTAGGTTGGGAAATGGTGATAGTTCCTGATCTTAGTTGGGCTTGGGATTTCCCATTAAGACATGGCCCTATTTCGGTTTATGTCAAGTTAGTATCAGAGCCTAGGTTTTAGTTTCATGGGGAATCCACCAAGCCGTGTCGTGTAGTCTTTCTTATGGGTATCTTGTGTACCACACTTATAATCAAGAGGCTACAAGGGATTTAGTATGTTTCACTTTCTTGGTTATTCTATGTTTAGGCTATGGAGTCTAAGGTCTTAAACTCTTCTCTGAATCTTCCTTGGTTTATTCTTTGGATCATGTCTTCTCAATGATGTAAAGTTTGTGGAAACTTACCTATTCTACTCAAAAACAACTTTGATGTATCTAATCAAACTCATGGACACAGACCTAGTCAGGTGTCACAACTTTTATTTTTCTAGTGGAGCCGAATCCTCATCATCTCATTTTTTTTATAACTTTTGTAGTTCGTTGCACGTGGTTGTTGAGAGGGAGGAAGGAATCAATATTTTGGTTATGTTTAGTTGGGTATCGTGTGATGGGGATTTCCTATAAGGGGTTACTGCTTGGGCAAATAGAGTATTGGCTACTACCTCTGGCTTTGGCAGTGGTCAGGATTGTCTCAATGTTCTTACTTTTCCTCAAGGGTTTGAGGTATTTTCCCATACCGACACTAGTATGTTGATAACTTCTTTCTTTATGGTGTGAATGGTTTACTTAGTTTGTGGTCCTCTATCTTTTGTGGCCCCATTTATGGTTGTGTATTCTGGTTGTGGTCCCTAGGTTATTTTAGAATCTTTTCTTCTTCTATTTCTATCCTAATAGGTGACTCTTCGGTTGCCAAAAGAGTCTATGGGAGTGTGTGGCATCTATTGGTAATAAAAGATTCATGGTGGATTTATTTGACTCAAATGTGATAGATTTTGATGTTATTTAGGGGGATAGATTGGTTGCACTCGTGATTTTCATTAATTAGATTGTCAGACTTGTTAGAATTCCTGGTAAGTCAATTTTGGAATGGAATAATCATTTTATTCCTTAGCTAATAAGGGAAAGGTTATATTATAGCTTAGAACTCAGAGGTTGATCTCCAGTGGGTGTCTTTATTATTTGGTTTGGGTTAATAAATCTAACCCAAAAGGTCTTTCTTTACATTCGGTTTTGGTGGTACATGAATTTCCTGGGGTCCTTTCTGATGACTATCATGGTTCTTTCTAATTGGGAGGTTGGTTTGGGGTTGGCCTTGTTCTAGAAATTTGTCCAAATTTTTATTCCTTCTTTATAGAATGGTTTTAGTGGAGTTAAAGGAGCTTAAAGGAACAATTTAAGGATATTTTAGATAAACGTTCTCGTTGTCTTAGTGTTTCTCCATGGGTTGTTTTGTTCTTACATGCATAAGAGAAACGGTTTTCTTGAAACTAGATAGGTTGTTGGCTGGTGGATAAAGAACTAGGAGCGTCCTCCTTGTCGGGTAGACCTTATATGTATATTTCATTCTATATGGGATATTTTGATAGTATTGAATGGTGGTTGGTAGATCTTAGGCTTGAACCTAGATGGTTGATTTTGATTAAAGGAAGTATG
The DNA here is from genome assembly GCF_002878395.1 of Capsicum annuum. Classification (NCBI taxonomy): domain Eukaryota; kingdom Viridiplantae; phylum Streptophyta; class Magnoliopsida; order Solanales; family Solanaceae; genus Capsicum; species Capsicum annuum. The sequence continues at coordinate 99,992,315 of NC_061120.1, read as the reverse complement.
ATAAGCTCGGGAATAGAAATACAAGAATTGTGGTGGTAAACTGGCAGGTTGGATGAGGTTGATGATTTGGAAAATACAATAGTGAGGGATTTGTTCCATATAGGCCGAGAGTTTAGGTTGAATAGAGGAGGAGAGAACTGAGGATCTAGTCATTCGATAGGTTAGATCATAGAGCTTGCACGTGTCTTTGTCCCTATACTTGCATTTTATTGTTGGCTTAAACTTGATTATTAAATTTATGGTTTTGAACGTGGGTTTTGGCACAACTGAAGGCTTTGACATTATTACTCATTTAATTGATTTTCCATGGATTATGATGCATTATTCAAACTTCTTTATATTTGTAAACATTGTGGGATACATGGAATGTTAAATGAATTTTGGGGTACTATGGATTCCCCAATTACTTGGTTTTGGTCTTGAAAATTATGTTCCCTCAAAACTATTTGTGAAATTACCATTGAATATAATATTATCATATGGTTTGACTATTCTTGAATCTTTGCATTACATATATGGTTAAAAGAACATGAATTAGTTTTAGTTGGATTCAACTGATTTATGAAAAGTCTTTGGTGGACATGGTCTGATTTTAAATGGTTTTGGTTTAATTGGAAACCTTGGAGTCAACTTGGTCTCATGGTTTTTGTATGTCTATACTGGGCTCTGGGTAGCATTTGGTGGAATGAGGTTTTGGGTATAGGAGAACCAAGCATCCCTGGTGTACGTCTTCAGTGATACACATTAGAACAAAGAATTATATTCGGAGATATAATAGGATTAGGGTTGGTGGTTAATCTTAAATTTCCTTATAGCGGTTGACTTTAAGGGAAAGTTGGGGTTGAATATTTTGATGATACTTTTCTCTCCCAATTAAGAAAGTACTCTACTAGTGTTGCATGTATTCATTTAGCGCTTATGCCTAAGGTTTGCATTTTGTTCCCTGGATATGAGCCTTGACTTTTTGTTAAGTTACTTATGGTATGTGTGGTTCTATTTCTTTCGGTGTCCAGTCTTAAGGACTCCTTTAATAGTGTGGTTTGATCGGGATGTTTCTCTATTATGGTCTAGGCGGTTGTTGTGAAGTAATTTGTGCCTATAGTGCCATGTCTTTTCTCTAGGATTTTTCCTTAGGAGGCATGGGTAACTCTTGTAATTTGGTTTCTTAAATGACTCTTCTTGTTCTAGGGTGGTAGTGGTTTAAGAAGCATGGTGATATATTGAAATAAGGAATGTAGATGTCCCTAAGTGAGGGAGAGTCTTGGGTGACTACTAATAATTAAGGTTTTGGAAGGTACGGTAAGGTTATTTTCATGGGAAATGGTTAGAAAAGGAATGGGTGGTTAAAACTTTGTGAATATTGTAAAGGATGCTAGATCTTTTGATCAATAGATCATACCGTGGGTATATAAGTTGTAGGCTTGAATGTTGTTATTGGTAAATATACCAATAGTTGTGTTGGGTACTTGAGATATGGTTGGGGGTTTTGGTTATAGTGGTTGGATATGGTTTGTCCATGTCCTTTACTTATGGTTCCCATATTATAATGGTGACAAAAGTAGAGTAGTGTTTACGGATAAGGGCAAGTAGTAAAGCCTGGTGGCCTAAGTTAGATCTTTTATGATTTGGATAGGCTTGAAGATGGAATCAGCGGTGTATATCTAGACCTAAGCTTTTGTGGTGGCGTGTCTGAGTAAATTTTAAATCGAATTGAACTTGCCCTTTTGCATGAGTCCATTCATCCTGTAATCTATTTGTTATGTTGGGGTAAGGTGTGGATGGTCCTAGATTGGTTAGTTCCTTTGGGTGGTATTGGTATCTTGGGTTCTTTGTTATTTTAGGGGGATCTCGATAAGGATCTTGGATTGGTAAGTTCGTCGGTTGTGAATAAATAAGATATAGGTTTGGTAAAGGTTCCATGGTAGAACTATAGGTCCGATAAAGTCATTTGGGATGCGGAAGTGGACATGGAGTCCAAGTATCTGCGTTGGTTCTTTCAGAAACTAATGCATAGGGTATATGTTCTTTATCAAATCTTGGTTTCTAACTTGGTTAAACGTGAGAAATGGTTCCTCTTACAACTTTGTTTCCTAACTTAGTTAGAGGTCAGAATGAAAGTGTTGGGGTGTAAATCATGCTTGGGATATGTGAAGATCTTCTCATCTTGGTTTGTGTTCTTGTCCTCTATTTTAGTTGGGGGAAAGTTTGATGTGTGTTAAGGTATTATCTCATGCTTGTCCTTACCCTTACCCATCATTCAAGGATGAATGCTCCTAGTGGGGGAGAATGAAACACCCCCAGTCTTGGACCCTTGCAAAATTTCAAAGGTTTTGGATTAACTAGGCTTGGTACGACTCAAGGATACCACTCGTACCTTTTGGATACAAGTTAGGGGCTTCCTTGAAGGTTCACTCGTACCTTAGGCAGTGTGTTTAGATTAGATACTGCACAAGATATGACTCTTCTTTGTACGAGTCGTATAGGGGATACGAGGAATGTAAGGCCTAGTCTATGTGGCCTAAGGTATTGTATTATGGAGTCTTCCCTAGATACGGTTGGTGGGTACGATTGGGGGTATTAATTGTACCCTTAAGGTATGACTAGGGAAGTATGAGTCATATAGAAACCAGTAGGTAGGGTCTTGGCATGGTCTTGGGTATGAGTTAGGGTACCACACGTACCTTAGGATACAGATGGTAAGGGGGAGTCGTACCCCTGGATATGACTTGTTTTAAATTTTAAGTCAAGGGTAGTATTGATATTTCCTACTTCAAATCCTAATGTTCTCACGTTATATAATCCTTTGTGGCCTCTCATAACAATTGTTAAAAGATTAAAACACTCTAAATACTCTCTTAAACTTACTCTTAAGGAATGGAGGCTAGGTTTTCTTCATGTATTCTTCAAAGGGCTCAAAGGTCTAGATTTCTTCCGTGAATCTTCTTGTAAAAGGATTGTACTCCTTTCCTAATTGTTTTTCCAACTAAAGGTATATGCATAGTGTTTTAAACATTGATTTATGAATCATGAATGGTGGCTTTCAGAATATATGTTGGGGGTCTTGATGCATATGGTTTGGTATTGGTTTAAATTATGTTTTTACATATTTTTGGTAATATTTTGCATATGTGGTATATTGGGTTGTTATGGTTTAACAAATGGGTCTTGAGTAATCCTAATTATGGTGGTTTATGCATTGGTTTTGGTCTTGAAAAAGGTATTCCCTCAATATGTTTGATAAAATGCCTCAAGGAATGTTTTTACTCTATTGTTGAACTTTCTTTGAAACTCTTGCATGGTTTGGTTTGGTAATGGAACCTTAAATAGATTTGTATGATTTTTCATGGTTTAAATGATATAAATGCTTTAAATGTTTGGCATTGTCTAAAATTGATTGGAAATGGTATAAATGTTGTACATGGTTTGGAAAGATTAAATGGTAAAGCCTTGGTGGTTATGAAAATTGTTGTGCTTGTGGGGTACAGGAATCCCCCAGGTGGTTTAATATGGTAAATGGATGGGCACTTGAAAGTCCTCTTAAACGTATATATGGTTTGCAATGGATAATACTTGCAAATAAGGATTGGTATGACGATACCAATATTAATGGCCTTGGTTAATTAATGGAAAATGGTTTGGTTATTTGGAAATTAGTTTTAATTGGGAAATGATGGCAGGAGGTGTATCTAGGCTGTGGAAGGTAGAGGTCCTGGGGGGGACAAAAACTGGAAACTCATATTTGCTGATGTGAAGTTGGTCTTGGTGACCGTGTGCATAATGCCACACTATATTTTGGGGGATGTACTAGTCATCCCAGTTTTCTTCCTTGGTCGTGCAACAACATGCATTGGGGCCCTTTCAGTAGAGAGAGCTGAACCCATATAGCCTTTGGGTGGTTTAGGACAACAAAGCTACATACCCCAGGTAAAGGTTTTAATGGACTGCTGAACCCGGTTCCCTTTCCCAGCGTGGTTATATATATATGTGTATATATATCTATATATGGTTGTATGCATTACAGATGGTTTTACTTGGTTTTATAAATGACATTATTCTATCGTTATCCTAAGTATATGCTAGTGTTCAGCCACTAACTTATCTTCGGGCGATTGTATAGCCAAGCTATGCAGGGACCGACAATTCTAATTCTCCTGCTTAGTGATTGGATTCAGGGACTGTCGATGTTAGATTGATGTGGTGAGCATCCATATTTTGGAAAACATCTATTTTATGTCATGGTTACTTCATATTTCTCGTCTTTCATAGACTTTGATTTTGGCTATGGTCGGGGGCATGTCCCGTCTAGGTACTCTTTGGTTGGTCTAGAGGCTTTGTATGGACAACTGTGGACTTGGGTATGATATGGATTGTTTTGTTATATGTACATACATACATTGGCTTATTGTCATGGTATTGGCTTATGGTTTCCGCATTGGTTTGGGATAGTTATTGGTGGTTGGACTTGGTTGGGTTGGTCTCGGATGTAGACTTATCCCAAAGTCACCACATGGTTGGATACACTATTTTGTTATATGTTCAGTGTTCAGCCGACTCAAGGTATACATATGGTGGTTGGGTTGGGAAATAGGGGCGGTTCCCAATCCTGGTTGGGCTTGGGATTTCCCATTATGACTAGGCCCTGGTTCGGGTGGTGTCAATTAAACATTAATTCACTATTAAATTAGTGTAATCACATGTATATAAACACGAACTACACCAAAATAACCACAATCTATGATCTCATATCTGTTCTTTCTTAGAAGAAATCTACACAAGAATCTTCAATGGAATCTTTATGGAATTCTTATATAGAAGAAGAAGCACCTTTTCTTGTTGTTTTTCTTTTTATGAGAAAAATTACATAGTTTCAGACAAGACAACCTATTTTGTTATGATCAGAGACTACCCCTAGTCATGACACGGTGCTTAGCACCACAAGTTATCCCAAGCTAACCGATGGTACATGCGTAATGCTTAAGCAACTCATTAAAACTTATATAAAAGCTAAATTGGTTGAGTGGAAGCATAATAAAATAAGTTGTTTCAATACGTTACCATTAAAAATTTATAACACCGTAATCTGAAAGAGAGAGGGACTTAAAATACATAGAATAACTCTGACTGACTATCTATGAAGCCTATACTAGTACTGATTATAGGTAGCCGGGACATAACCCCACCACTATCCCTAGTCAGTACATACAAATCAAAAAAATGAAATACAAAAACTGCAACTTACTTGGGTCTATGAAATAAAAGAACTCATCACCTGCTGGGTGAATGCTATGATCTTCTTGACTATGATCTTGATTGTAAGCACCTGAATCTACATCAAATGAAAAATGTAGGCAGAAGAGGTATGCGATAAGTACTTTAGAATGTACTGTATATGAGATATGCACTAGTCATGAAAAACTTAATGCTTTGAAACTGAGGACGTACGTCATTTGCTAAAATATACATTTAAAACATATTTGTACATAAAAGCTATGAGGCATAGTGAAATCTCTAAATCATGAGCTAAAAGAATTCTATTAACTGGGAAGTGGTAGAAGCATAGCTATTACATTTAATCTCAAGTTATTATTGAATATGATGTAAAATAGTGCTGAATGTTAATTGAAAATAATGAGATGAACTTGAGTGCAAACTGAATGCATGGAACTGAATTGTAGTACAATGACCATATATAAAATACATATATATTGATATGCAGTGATAGTTTAAAAATTCATAGTATAAAAGAAAGTAAAACTATACTGAGGGTCATGTATGAATATTAGGTCTGAAATGGTGGGATGTGAACAGATACAATGACCAAGTAAATAAACATGTAACTGATCAATACTGTACTGAATAAACTGATTATAAGGTCACATAATAAATTATTTTGAATGTGTGAGAAACTACTAACCGACATATAACCATGTGAGCTAAATATGGAGTTCGATGTATAAACCCAATCGAAAAGGGCCCAATATACCTTACCATGGTATAAAGGTTGATATGACGTGGTACTACTAAACTGATGTCTAAAAGGACTAAGGTATCAATCCCAATCTGACGGGTGACCCTTTAGAACCTAGGTGGCTCCATAATTCTAGGACTTAGGGACTTCTACTAAAAGTATCAGCCTAACTAACGGGTGAGCCTCCATCCCTATGTTAGCTCGGTGGTAAGTACTACTCCCAATGAAAGTTATACTGATATACTGAATATCTCATTAATACTAAAGTTCTAAGGTTGAAAAATAAGTTCTGCTTCTGAAAGCATTCAAAAATGTCACGACCCAAACCCGATCCTGGCTGTGACGGACAATCTCAAGCCCACTATGGGCCAGAGACAACCCTTTTAGCTTTACCTCAAGAGCACAATATTCTAAACAGTGGAAGCCAACCAAAATAGTAATAAGAAGGATAGATAAATCAAATGGAAATTCTAAGAATCCCAAAAAAAAAAAAAACAACCATTAATCCCAATACTTACCCACAAAAGCCTCTAAAACCATAATTACCAACTAAGTCGGAACATTTCCCCATCTATGACTAAAAGAATCCAAAATGAGATACTAAGAAATAAAAATAAACAAATGAAATGACCAAGCCTTCCAAAAGATGGAGGCTCACCACTTCACAGTAGATCCATAGGGGTACCAAATCACCTAGCTCTGCATAGGAGCAATAAAAAATCCCTCGGACCCTACATCAGGAAATGATGCAACATCTAGGGACCGTCGTAGGGCAAGCACTAGTATGTAAATTAGGAAAAAGGGATAAAATAATGCCATTTCCAGAAAAAACATAGTCAAAATCACATGCATAACATTTATATATACATATATATGAGGCCAAGAAAGGGACAAGGGACATGAACATGAGAGTTTTAAACCATTAAACTGATGTGTGTAGCTCACTCTGTCCTAAAGTCACCCACGAGCTATATGGGTCCACCTTCCTCTGGTAGAAGGGCCCCAATGCGTGTTAGCCACAGGAACTGAGGAAAGGATTAAGACACCAAGGAGATAGCCATCCAAATATAATTTGTATCCAAACACATGGTCTTATAAACCCCCATGCAGGTAAATGTGGTTTCCATTGTTGGTCCCCCCGGGACTACACTTTTACGGTGAGCTACACAATTTCCTTTAATCCCAAATTAAAATGGTTTGCACATAAATCCAACCATTAACCAAGGAGTATTATATTAAGGCATTTACTAACTTGGTATCTTCATACCAATATTCTTTCAAGCTAATTCAATTATGCTAAACCAGTCCATTTAACTATTAGACTCCCAAGTTCTATTAAAAATCCAAGATCATGGCCAGTAATGGCACTCCAAAACCATTTTTACTATCAATTATCCTTTAATGTAATGCAAGGTTCTCAAAGATAAATTATGTAAATTCTATTTTCAAAATCAAGGTTATAAAGGTGGATTGAGGTTAATTCTATTACTAAGAAAAAAATCCATCAATTTGAGGAAACCTACATTCCTTACTCCAATCTTCATAATGATGCACCCATTCAGTCCAAAAACCATCAATTAAAGCATGAACCATCCATTTAACACATGAGAAAAGCATTTCAAGTGATAACAATCAAAATCCTTCAACCTAATTTCAAATCGGTCAATTTAAATCACATGAATAATAATTAAATAAATGACACAATGAAAAATTCAGGTTAGGGAATGAGAAACATAATTGAAATACCAAAGAATTTGGAGAGAAATTGAAGTTCGGAGATTAAAAGGCAAATCCTCTGTAAAACCCTTGACCTTTTTGGGGTTGGGAGTTAGAGAAAAAAAGAATGGAGTTTGAACTTTTAAAATTGAAAGAAAAGTGTCAATTTAATGTTAAAGTCATTTAAGGAGTAAAAAGACCAAAATACCCTCACCCCAAGTGAAAAAATAACAACTGGATGAAAAATACATAACAGCATGGCACGCTGCTATCATAGAGTTTAGCCTCCATGCCACACTCTTATCGCAGAGGCTAAGTGGCATGACACGCCACTATAGTGGAGGCTTATTGCTTCAAGGTCCCAAAATGGCCTCGAACTCCTTTTGAAAATTCCAAAACTTTCTCAAACACCCTTTTAACATCCCTAACCATAATTTAAGTCAAAAATTGACATTTCACATGCAGGAGGGTAAAAAATAAATTCATTAGAATTTTTTTGAGGTTTTCCCTTTTGCTTATTCATTCCCGAATGAAAATTTAGGACTTGCTTAGCATGATAATAACAAGGGTACATCAGAAATGCGACAAGAGGGAAATAAAACTCATACCTCAAGAACTTTCATCCAACACGGGGAACAAGAATGGGTATTTAGCATATCTTCTTCAGATTCCCATATAGCTACTTCCACCTTTTGATTTCTCCAAAGAACCTTCACTGAAGCTACATCCTTAGTTCTCACTCTACGAACTTGCCCATCCAATATCTCAATTGGGATTTTATCATTAGACAAGGAATTCGTAACAACAACATCCTCAACTAGCACTATCAAGGAAGGATAACCCACACAGTTTTTCAGCACAGACACATGGAAAATAGGATGAAAGAGGCCAAACTTGCTGGTAAACTAACTCATTTACAACATTCCCAATTCTGCTAACAACCTGATACAAACTAATATAACAACGATTGGGTTTAGCCTTCTTCTAAAATCTCAAGACTTCTTTTGCAGGAGAAGCCTTCAAGAATATCCAATCTCTCACTTCAAACTCCAACTCTCTTCGCCTCACATCCATATAAGACTTTTGGCGAGTTTGACCAGTCTTGTCTTTCTCTAATTACCTTCATCTTCTCTATGGCTTGGTGAACCAAGTTAGGGCAAAACAACCTAGTCTCTCCTATATCAAACCACCCAATAGGAGACCTACACCTTCTACCATAAAGAGCCTTAAAAAGCCATTTGAATTCTAGAATGATAGCTATTATTATTAGCAAACTCAATAAGAAGCAAATGGTCGAACCAACTACCCTTAAATTCAATAACACAGGCCCTTAGTATATCCTCAAAAGTCTGAATAGTATGCACCCCTTGTCTATCCATTTGAGGATAGAAAGCAGTGCTAAGTTTCACCTGAGTACCTAAACCTTTCAGAAATAAACGCCAAAAGTGACAAGAGAACTATGTACCTCGGTCTCAAAAGATGGACACCAGACCCTATGCAACTTAACTATCTCTTAAATGAATAACTTAGCATAATCCTCTCCTAAGTAGTTAGTCCTCACCGAGAAGAAGTGATAAGACTTAGTCATTTTATCCAAAATGACCCAAATGGAATCATACTAATTGTGAGACCGCGAAAGACCCATAACAAAATCCATATTAATCATCTACTTCCACATAGGCAACTCTATCTCTTGGAACATGCCACTAGACCTTAAATGTTCAACCTTAACTTGTTGACAAACCATACATTTAGCAACAAAGTTTTCCACATCCCTTTTCATATTACTCCACCAGTAGATTTCTTTCAAGTCATGATACATTTTAGTTGAACTCGAATAAACTATGTATCTGGACTTATGAGCTTTGGTCAAAAACCTTTCTTGCAGCCCATGAACATAAAAAATACACAACCTTTCTTGATACCTGAAGATGCCATCTCCCCCAATCTCAAAAGCCATAACCTTTTTCTGACCTACATCATTTTTAATCTGCCTAAATATGGGATCCATAACTTGTTTCTCCTTGACCTCAGCACCAGAAAATGAATTAACCACTTCTTGAACAATTACTCTTCCATCCTCATAGACAAAAAAAAGAACTCCTAAGTTTTCCAACCTGTGAATATCCTTTGCCAACCCTCATTTATCCTCATCAACATGAGATAAGCTTCCCATTGACAACCTACTAAGAGTATCAACAATAATTTTAGCTTTACTTGGATGGTAGTAAAGGCTCATGTCGTAATCCTTACATAATTCAAGCCACCGCCTCTGGCTGAGATTCAATTCCTTCTATGTAAAAACATACCGCATGCTCTTATGGTCTGAATAAACATCCACATGCACTCCATACAAATAATTGCACCATATTTTCAAAGTAATGACCAACACCACTAACTCTAGATTGTGAATCAGATAATTCCTCTCATAAACCTTAAGATGCTTAAAGCATCGGCCATAACCTTACCGTGCTACATCAACCCATAACCTAGTCCCAAGTGGGATGTATCACAATACACAACGAACCCATCAGTACCCTCGAGTAGGGTCAAAATTAGCATAAAAGTCAACTTATCCTTTATCTTCTCAAAACTATCGTCACAAGCATTGGACCACAAAAACATAACCTATCTCTGAGTTAACTTCATCAGTGGGGAAACAATAGACAATGAACTCTCCATAAACTTCTTATAGTATCTCATCAAACCCAAGAAGCTCCTAATGTCGGTTGGAGTCGTGGATCTAAGCTACTTCTTAACTGCCTCAACTTTCTGTGGATCCAAATTGATCCCCTCGCTAGAAATATCATGCCCAAGAAAGGTCACAACACTTAACCAAAATTTGCACTTAGAAAATTTTGCATACAACTGTTGGTCTTTAAGAGTCTGCAACACAATTTAAAGGTGATTGGCATGATCCTCCCCACTCTTAGATTACAACATGATGTTATTAATGAAGACTATAATAAAAAATTTAGAAATTGCCTAAACACCTTATTCATAAGATCCAGGAATGCAGCCGGAGCATTATTCAACCCAAATAACATAACTAAAAACTCATAATAGCCATATCGGGTTTCAAAAGCAGTCTTGGGGATATTAGCCTACCTAATTTTCAACTGGTGATGGCTCGAATGAAGATTAATTTTAGAGAACCACCTAGCACCTTGAAGTTGATCGAGAAGGTCATCGATCCTGAGGAGGGAATATATCTTTTTCACTGTAACCTTATTCAATTGATGATAGTCTATACACATCGAAAGAGACCTATCTTTCTTTTGCACGATAAGCATAGGAGCACCCCTCGAAGAAACTTAGGACGGATGAAACCCTTATCAAGATCCTTTAATTGCTTCTTTAGTTCAAGAAGAGCTATCCTATAAGGACGAATAAAAATGGGATGGGTATCCGGAAGAAGATCAATCCAAAAATCTATTTCTCTATCAGGGAAAATTCTGGGAAGATCGTTGGGAAAGACTTTAGGAAATTCATTAACCACATGTATAGAATACAAAGAGTGACCTTCAGAGTTTGAATCCTTTACCCAAACTAGATGATACAAACACCCTTTGAAAATCAATTTTTGAGTTCTAAGATAAGAAATAAAGCTTCCTTTGGGCACTAAGGAACTCCCCTCCCATTCAATCACCGATTCATTAGGAAAATAGAAACTGACTTTTTGGGTCCAACAATCAGAGAAGCATAGCATGAATGAAGCCAATCCATCCTCAATATTACATAAAAATCTACTTATCAAATCCACCAATGTATTCTTATAAAAGATGGACACTTTACAACCCCTATAGATTTTTCTAGCAATAATAGAATCACCCACCGGAGTAGACACAGAAAAGGGGTTAGAAATACTTTTAGGACAAAAATTAAAATGTACGACAACATAAAGGGTCACATAATATTGGGTAGAACCCAAATCAAGCAAATAATAAACATCTTGAATGACATGCTATAACATACCAATGATAACCTCTGGTGATGCCTCATATTCCTGAAGAGTATCAAGTGCATAGAGATAATCTCAGCCACTATCGGTACCTAAGGTGGTGTTCTTAGGTACAGGAGCCGAAGAAGTGGAGACTAGAACCTTATTAGCTCCAGTGTCAACTTTTACTATAAGATAATTTCACTATAGATAACCAGGCTGACAATAATTGAAATAAAAATTCCTTCTTTTCTCAAAATAACCACAGTGAAGCTACCCATAAAATTATCATGAAAAGTAAGGTGGGCCCAACTGAGCTCTACTAAAATGATATTGGGCACGGTATGCCTTAGGACCTCTTCTACCCTGAAAATGATGATCACCAGAAGGCTTAAGATAAGGAGCACTAGCTGTTGAATAACAATTTTTGCAATTTTTTTTCTTGGTTTGCTGTCTACCATCTATCCTACTATTCTACTGACTTGCACCCTGCTATGAATATCTAAACTTATTGCTCTACTTTTCTCCTATCTCTACTTACTTTTTTTCTCATCCTCCATTTTTTGCATGTACATGAACAGCCTAGAGATGTCCATAGTATTACTTATCATAGAAACCTTACACTCCAACACCAAATCACGGGACAAACTTAAAGTAAATTTTCTTATTTTGGACCTCATATTTGACACTAACATCGGAATATAATGGTACAACTATTGGAACTTTAGTTCATACTCTTTAACACTTATCTTACCCTGGTTCAAGTTCAAAAAGTCTTCAACCTTAGCCTCTATCAACTCCCGAGGAAAGAAATGATCAAGAAAAACACCTTAATACTTATTCCACACTGCTGGTTCAACATCATCACCCCTTATTGCTTCTCATTTCTCATACCACTAGTAAGCCATGTCTTATAACTAATAGGTAACAAACTCTACACCCTCTAAATCAGTAGCATGCATAATCCTAAAAAAAATTTCCATCTCATCAATAAGCCCCTAAGGATCCTCTTCAACCTTAGATACTATAAATGTTGGGGAATTCAAACTCATAAACTAGATAAGATGAGTGACCTCAGATGAATCAGCAACAGAACCAACATGATTGAACCGATGAGTCTGTGATGCCACTAATTAAGCAAGCATATAGATAGAATGATGGAAATCTGCATTAGACATATTTTCCTAAGGTGATTGAGCATGAGTATCACCAGCCCAAGAATCCCAAGGAGGACAAGTAGGGAAAAATAGAACCCCACGCAGAGTAGTACAGTCAGGAGCAGGGACCCTAGATTGGGTCTGCACTCCATAAATATGGCGAGTTCCCTTCATATTTTTCTCGGCTGGGAAAATATTACAGCAAAGTTTGAATGATTATCAGATCTTTGGGGTGGCATCTTCTAAAATATGAGTAATCCAAGAGTTAGATAAGTTTTAAGATAACTAGACTCTATAGCCAAATATAGAACACAAAAAGAGGAAACATGCCTCAATACCTATAACCCCCTTATAAGTGTGGCGAACTACACACCAATAAATGGGATTCTACTCGACACAACTTTATGGACACCCAGCAACCCTGAACCGTGCCCTGATACCAAGTTTTTCATGACCCAAACCTAGGCCTGGCCATAATGGGCAATCTTAAGCTCATCATGGGTCGGACACAACCCATTTTCCCTTACCTCAAAAGAAAAATATACTGAATAGAAAAATACAACCAAAGAAGTAATAAGAAGAATAGATAAATCAAATAAAAATTTAATAATCTAAAACAAATAACCATCAATCCCAATACTTATTCATAAAATCCTCTAAAACCAAAAATAACAACTAAATCAGGACATGCACCTGATTATGACCAAAAGAATCCAAAAAGAAATACTAAGAAATAAAGAAAAGAAGTGAAATGACTGGACTTTCTAAAAGATAAAGGCTCACCACTTCACACCAGATCCACAGAAGTACCAAATCACTTAACATGTATAAGAGCAACAGAAATACCCTCGAACCCTATATCACGAAATAATGTTGAGTTTAGAAATAGCCAGTGAGGAGAGCACAGACATGTGTTTAGGAGAAAGAAACAAAATAAGTCCATTTCTAAAAAAACAATCAAAATTGCATATGTAATATGCATAATCAAAACCACATGTATCAAAACGCATTTCATAATTGAAACCGTATGATCGGTTCATGTGTTTAACATGCATTGGGGACCTTCCAATAAGGGGAGATGGATCCATATAGCCAATGGGTGCCGTTAGCCAAGTGGTGCTTACAATCCTGAGAGAACGCAAGCTAACCCATGAGCGGGTAACTTCTATGAGAACTGAACAAAACTGATGACAAAGAGAACATGTATGAAATTTTAACTAAAATGCCATAAGGTTTTAAAAACTTTAATCAATACTGAATCATGAAGTCAACATTTGAAAACATACTGAAAAGCTAACTAACTTTCTGTACTTGTTTGAAAGCCTCTAACTGAATAACTGAGGAGTTGATGGGACAAGCCCCCAACTAACTTTGACTGTTTGCTAAAACTGAGAAAAATTAAAATTACATAACTGGTCCTCAAAACATGAGGACTCACTACTGCTGCTACTACTGGTGCGCTGGAATATCTAGGTATGACGAGCAACTTAAATGTCTGAACCTATGATATGAAATATCATAGCACAAGAGACGAGTATGCAATAAGTACTTTGAATGTACTGGTATGCTAAATGATGTAAGGCTGAGAAGCATGGGTTTATATGCATAAATGATAACCAACTAAATGAATAGCATGGGATAACTGAACATGAAGTAATAACTAGCTAAATGATATAAAGTAACTTAGTAAATATGCATGGAGTAGAGATGGTCTGGTTAGCATGAGGATACTGAATATAAATGCATAAAAGCTGTAAACTATGAGAATTCATGACCAAGCATATAATATGTTTTTGATATAATCTATAACTGAAATATTAAAATCTGATAACTCAATAACTGATAAACTATATGCTATGGTCAATCAAAACTGAACTGAGTTTTGAACTGAATACTGAAATTTAAACTGTGGGAGGTATCATCTAACCCGACATGCCCCACTCTGAACTGATTAGGTTCTAACCTATAACCCTAGTTGGAAGGGTGCTAGTACCATGCCATGGGTACTAACAATGGTTGTGGAGTCAGTCCTAATCTTGCGGGTGACCCCTGAGATCAGTCCTAAGCTGGTAGGTGATCCCTTGGAGTATCAGTCATAAACTGGCAGGTGACATCTTATAACCTACACTAGCTGTGTACTTTTTAAACTTAGGGATTGCTTCTAAGGACCTAGTCCTAACTGATGAGTGATCCCCCATCCCTAGGCTTGCTCGGTGTTGAATCCTACCCTCAACTGAACTGGCACTGATTACGAGACTGAGTTAAGCTTAACTAAAGAGGGAATTGATTTGGATTACTAAATTGATCTAAGTTTGACTGATATGACAACAGACTAAACTAATAATGCTCATACGTATCTAAAACTATTTTGAAACCATTGAGACTAAGTAAATAGCTAAATTTTGGCTATTCATAATCCCCAGGACTTAATAGTAATAACAACAACAGGGACATGAAAGTTTTGAAACATGGAAGGATATCATTTTTCACAATTATTCACTTAAGCATTTCATCAAACACATGAGGGTCAAGACTTTAACATGAGGAAACTTCTAGACATAATGCGATAACACAATCATGTGATAAAATCATAAAACTGAGGATTTATTTCAAATTCTCCTGAACATGATATGGAAACCACAATATTTAAAACACACTATAATACATTCCACTTGAAAACAAATTCCAAAATCTTAACTTGTAAACATGTAATAAGTAGTCATTGTACAAAACCCAATCATTTAGGCATTTCATCAAATGATTGCAGTTCATGGTTTAAACTAAGCATGAGAATAGTTTCAAAACTTGCAGTAACAGCATGGTTTCACTTTTAAGATCACCAATTAGGGTTTAAATTCAACAAATAACACCATTCAAATATGTAAGATTTAATATCACCAATAATTTCATGGAAACATGAAAAAGATTCAAAATTCATGTAAGTTCATGGACATAATTCATAAAAAATGTAACAAGGGCTTTTTTCAATGAAAATAGATTATGAACATCATGTATAATCAAAATTCATAAAAGCTTCATGGGGATAAATCATTATAAACATGTAATTTGATGATTTAAAACATAAAAGATGGATTTTTGGACTCCATGGGTGAAAAGGGCCCATGGATGAACTTCTAACATACCTTAGAGTTTTAATCTTGCAACAGAATTGTAGGTCTTGATCGTTCTTGGGTGGAGAAACTTGAATTCTTAAACTTTCTTGAGAAATTAATGGTTGAACTTGATGAATTTGGGTGGTGGCTAGGGTTTCATTTTGAAAATATTAAATGTATAGCCTTAACTAATGATTAATCCCATTTTTGATTGAATAGGATGAAGGGAAAAGGACTTAAATGTCCTTGGAAAATTAAACTCGGGACTAGAAACTAAAAAATCCCAGTTTTGCATAACGACGCAACATGGTGTAATCATGTTAGGCCACTTAAAAGCTGACCACCGCAAACTGGATCCTTGGCACTATGCAGCACCATCAGGGTGCCTCACTGGAAAATAACAATTGTGAAATAACCCCTTGGCGCGACGCGGTGGAAATCATGGTGAGACACTGAAAAATGACAAATATGAAATAGCACGTCAGCACGATGTGGTGCTTGTTACGGTGGCACACTGGAAAAGGATGAATGTGAATTTGGCCATCACCACGATGCAGCCTTATCACGTTGGGCTACTGCTTCACACTAAAAACACCAGAACTTCTTACCCGAGTATCGAATTTAGACAAAATTGGTATTGTTGGATAGATAATTCAATTTTCTGTCATTTGGTGGGTCTTGAGCTGGAAAATTATGGGTAGAACAAAGATATGCTCATTTGAAGTTGACTTAAGCAACATTCTTATCAAAATTTCAATTGGTAAGGATTATTTTGATTCTTATAATAGTTGGGAGTTATTTGGGGCCTTATTATACCTTAAACGAAACTCATAAACTATAAAAGAATGATAATTTACTATGCATGAGCTTGAAACATGGTGCTAACATTGGTTTGGATTCACGGGGTATTACAATATCTCCCTCTTGGGAACATTCATCCTCCAATGACACTGACTTGGCTTATATACTATGGAAGGACTAAGATGATGCACAAATTACTTACATATTGAATCATGACTGAACATCTGGAGTGCAAAATTGAGTTCTGAGAAATAGATAGTTAATGACACGAATTCATCAAAGAGGTTTAACTGAGAACATGCATGGCATGAATCTGAATTTCACTGATCATTAAGTATGTAGCATGAGTACTGGAACTGAACATACTTTAAAGGATGAGTACATGAGTCATGAGCTGCATGATCTAAATTTAGAGTTCACAATTTATGGAACATAATCTGTACTGCTAAGCAAACTGGAATTCCTTCTACTAGGAACTTGGAAGCATACATGATTCTTTATGATGTGCATGAACATGAACTATGACTATGGAACTGACATGTAAGGCATGAGTAGATATCATGATGACTATAAAACTTGCACTAAGATAAGATGGGTTGGGTATCATCCTCTTCTATTGCTTTTCTACACATACTAGCATCACTACTAGGATCTGAGAGCCTGACTTGGTTACTTGTTCTATCTTCTCCCCCATAGCTTAAAGTTATCATTCTAAGTCTTTGAATTACTTAATCAATAACTCTTAAACTAAACTATCACTACTTTACTCTAGTATCTGAGATATAAGAATAATCATAAACACTAAACTCACCTTGAAAGACTGCACCTGAAAGTTTAAAATGCTACTGCTGATACTTTTTTCTAAGAAAGAACTCTTAACTTTTTATAGCCCCAATATTCATCATACAATAACTTAAAAACTGACAAACTTAGAATTTTCAACTCTTTTTTCTATTAGCTCAACCTTTAAAGATTCAAACTTAGATTCTAACACATAACACAGATATCCCCAAATATTTAATAACCATACTTCTTTCATCATAGCCTACAAATATCATATCTACAACATATATTTCAAATCAACAAACTTAAGTTCTTGCATACACTACTTCAAGCCTATTGATTCACCTTTCATACAACTAGCTCCATAAAATATAATCTGCTCAAATTCAGATTATACTATCCTAACTCTACTACTGTTGCTAAACTTTTGGTTTTATACTTCTAACTCTAGGACATATTCTATCATAGGATTCTAAGGAGGGATCTGATGGCATATCTTACTTTAAGTTTAGTGCACGATTTTCATGAACATGAATGAAATATTTAAAACTTCTAAACTGAAAAGCACTTAATGGAACACTCTTGAGCCTGCATGTAATCCCATAACTATCTATGGGGATTTTCTAAGAAAGCTCTATCTATAGGTCCTTGAGCTTTACTACTTCTGTTACCTTGAAAGTAAGGTAAAGTTGACATGAGTAGAGAATGATGAGAATCTACATAAGTTTCTTATAGAACCTTTCTATAACATGATATGATACATGAAAAAATAGAATTTTTGCCTAATACGTCTTGTAGCCTTTTGTCCATAAGTGTGACGTGCTTTCAACCCATGCACAAAACTCTACTTGACGCGACTTTCAGACTCCCTAGAATACTTTAAAACACTAGGCTCTGATACCAAGTTTTTAATGCCCCAAGATTACACCCTGAGTGTCACACGGTACTTACAATCTTGAGAGACCACAAGCTAACCCATAAGTTGATATCTATTTGATCACTGAACAAAACTGATGACAAAGAGAACATGTGTAGAATTTTAACTGAAATGCCATAAAGTTTTAAAAACTGTAATCAGTACTGAATCATGAAGTTAACATTTGAAAACATACTAAAAAGCTAACTAACTATCTGTTCTAGTCTAAAAGCCTCTAACTTAATAACTACGGAGTTGATGAGACAAGTTCCCAACTAACTCCGACTATTTACTAAAATTGAAAAAATTAAAATAACATAACTTGTCGTTAGAACATGAGGACTCACCACTGCTGTTGCTACTGATGCACTGGGATATCTAGGTACGATCAGGAACTTGAGTGCTTAAACCAATGATATAAAACATCATAGCGCAAGAAACGAGTATGTGATCAGTACTTTGAATATACTGGTATGCTAAATGAGGTAAGGCTAAGATACATGGGTTTATATGCGTGAATGATAACCAACTGAATGAATATCATGGGATAACTGAACATAAAGTGATATCTAGCTAAATGATTTAATGTATTTTAGTAAACATGCATGGAGTAGAGATGGTCTGGTTAGCGTGAGGATACTGAATATAAATGCGTAAAAGCTATAAATTATGAGAATGCATGACCAAGAATATAATATATTTCTGATATATCTGTAACTAAAATACTAATATCTAATAACTGAATAGCCAAAAAACTGTATGCTATGGTTAAGCAAACAAAATTAAGTTCTGAACTGAATACTGAAACTAAACCTATGGGAGGTATAATCTAACTAACATGCTCCGCTTTAAACTGATTGGGATCCAACTTATAACCCCAGTTGAAAGGATGCTAATACCATTCCACGGGTACTAACAATGGTTGTGGAGTCAGTCCTAATATAGCGAGTGACTACTGAGATCATTTCTAAGCATGCGAATGATCCCTGAGAGTGTCAGTCTTTAATTGGTAGGTGAAATCTCATAATCTACGCTAGCTACGTAGTTTTAGAAATTAGGGATTGCTTCTAAGGACCTAGTCCATGTTTATGGCCCTCTCACTAGGCTCGCTCGGTGTTGAATCCTTCTCCCAATTGAACTGACACTAATTATGGGACTGAACTAATCTTAACTAAAGAGGGAATTGATTAGGATTACTGAACTTATCTAAGCTTAACTGGTATGATAATAGACTGAATTGATAATGCTCATATGTGTCTGAAACTATTCTGAAACAACTGAGATTAAGTAAACAGCTAAATTTTAGATAGTCATAACCCCCAGGACTCGATAGAAATAAAAACAACAGGGACACATAAAAACTTTGAAACCATGGAAGGAGATCATTGTTCACAAGTATTCACTTAAGAATTTGATCAAATACATGGGGGGCAAGACTTTAACATGAGGATACTTCTAGACATAATGAGATAGCACAATCACGTGATAAAATCATAAAACTAAGGATTTATTTTGAATTCTCATGAACATGAGGTGGAAACCACATTCTTTAAAACATACTATAATGCATTCCACTTGAAAACAAATTCCAAAATCTTAACTTGTAAACACATAAGAAGTAGTCATTGTTCAAAACCCAGTCATTTAGGTATTTCATCAAACAAGTGCAATTCATGGTTTAAACTAAGCATGGGAATAGTTCAAAACTTGTTGTAATGGAATGATTTCACTTTAAGATCACCAATTAGGGATTAAATTCAACAAACAACACCATTAAACTCTGTAAGGTTTAATATCATCAACAAGTTCTTGGAAACATGATAAAGATTCAAAATTCATGTAAGTTCATGGACATAATGCATAAAAAACTAAATAAGGGCTGCTTTAAATGAAAGTAGATTGTAAACATCATGTATAATCAAAATTCATAAAAGCTTCATGGAGATAAATCATTATAAATATTTAATTTCATGATTTAAAACATAAAAGATGGATTCTTAGACTCCATGAGTGAAAAGGGCCCCTGGATAAACATCTAACATACCTTTGGGTTTTAATCTTGCAAAAGAATTGTAGTTCTTGATCGTTCTTGGGTAGAGAAACTTGAAAATTTCTTGAGAAATTAATGGTTGAACTTGATGAATTTAGGTGGTGGATAAGGTTTCTTTTTGAAGTTGAAATTATGAAAATATTGAATATGTAGCCTTAACTAATGATTAATCTCATTTTTGATTGAATAGGATGATGGAAAAAGGACTTAAATGTCCTTGGAAAATTAAACTCGGGACTAGAACTTAAAAATCCCAATTTTGTATCACCATGTCGGGCCACTAGAAAGATGACCATCACGAACTGGAAACTTGGCGTGATGCGGTGACATCGCGGTGCCTCACTGGAAAAATGACAATTGACAAATGACCCCTTGGCACGATGCGGTGGCAATCGCGGTGACATACTGAAAAAGGACAAACACAAAATAAAACATCAGTGCGACATGGTGCTTATTATAATGGCACACTAAAAAAGGACGAACGTATATTTGGCCATCACCGCGACACAGCCTTATCGTGTTGGGCTACTGTTCCATACTAAAAATACCATAACTTCTCACCCGAGTATCAGATTTAGGAAAAATTGGTATTGTTGGAAAGCTAATTCAATTTCCTATTATTTGGTGGGTCTTGAGTTGGAAAATTCTGGGTAAAACAAAAGATATGCTTGTTTGAAGTTGACTAAAGCAACATTCTTATCAAAATTTTATTCAGTAAGGATTATTTTGATTCGTCTAATAGTTGGGAGTTATTTGGGGCCTTAATTACCTCAAACTAACTCATAAAACTATCAAACAATGATAATGTACTATGCATGAGCTTAAAACATTGCACTACCATTGGTCTGGATTCTCGGGGTATTGCACAAGGTCATATACATCTAAATATAATATATATCCAAACGTATGGTCATATATACCCCTACACCGGCAAACATGGTTTTGAATATTAGTCCCTCCCAAGATTACATCTTCACGGTGAGCTACACAATTCCCTTTAAGCACAAATTAAAATGGTTTGAACGTAAACCCAACCATTAACCAAGGAGTATTATATTAAGGCATTTAACAACTTGGTATTGTCATACCAATATTCTTGCAAGCTAATTTAGTAATGCCAAACCAGTCTATTTAACCATTAGACTCCCAAGTTCTATTTAAAATCTAAAACCATGGCCACCAAGGGCACCCCAAAAATATTTTTATCATCCATTATCATTTAATATAATGAAAAGTTCTCAAAGATAAGTTAAATTATGTAAATTACATGTTCAAGATCAAGTTTATAAAGGTAGATTAAGGTTAATGCCATTACCAAGCCAAAAATCCATCTATTTGGGAAAACCTATATTCCCCATTCCAATCCTCATAACAATGTACCCATTCAGACCCCAAAACCATCAAGTAAAGCATGAATAATCCTTTTAAAACATGGTAAAATAAATTCAAGTGATAACAATCAAAATCCTTCAACTCAATTTCAAACTCGTCAGTTCAAATCACTTGAATAATGATTATATAAAGGCCACAATAAAAAATTAAACTTAGGGAATGAGAAATATGTACAAAATACCAAAGAATTTAAAGAGAAATTGAAGTTTGGAGCTTGAATGGTGAATCCTCTTTAAAACCCTTGAGCTTTCTTGGATTAGGAGTTAGAGAAGAAAAAAATGAAGTTTGATCTTCTAAAAATGAAGGAAAAAGGGTCACTTTAATATTATAAAGTCATTTAAGGGGTAAAAGGACTTAAAGTCCCTCATCCTAAGTGAAAAAAAAAAACTTAATGAAAAATATATATTGGTGTGGCATGCCGCTATCATGGAGCTTAGCCTCCATGCTACGCCCTTATTGTAGAGGCTAAGTGGCGCGGCATGCTACTATCATGGAGGATTATTTCCTTGTGGTCTCAAAATTTTCTCGAACTCCTTCCAAAAATTTTAAAACCTTCCAAAACCCCTTCAACATCCCCAATCAGAATCTAAGTTAAAACTGATATTACGCATGTAGGACGGTCAAAAATAAATTCATTAAAATTTTTATGGGGTCTTACACTAAATCATAGAAACTAAAGGACAGAGTGTTTGAATGAAAATATATGATATCCTAGATCATTGAGGGTTCATAACCCGCCATCTCTAATTAATACAATTAATTATGAATATTTAATGTTTGAAATGAAAATGGGAAATTTCATACCACAAGTCCAAAATCATAAATTTATGAACATACGGAGGTTTCATAAATCTAAGTATATGAAAATACTAATTTTCATATGAAAAAATGATATGTCTACTAATATGGACTGAAATTTAAAAAATCATGATTAATAATGCTTAATAGTCTTGAAAACTGATACGTCATATATAGCTTAATCATATGCTTTAAATCTGAGGTAATATTATTTAAATAATGCATGATCATGAGAATATCATGAACGATATAATATATTCATAAGGAGTCATACATAATTATAAATATATGCTCATGAATGTAAATATATCAAGGAGAATTGAATTGAAGTTTGTAATTCTATCTGGGTAACCATAATTGAAATTCAGAATTTAAAACTAGGTTCTAGGTATAAAGGTTAAAGGAATCCCTAATAAAATACCCCACATACCCAGACTGATGAAATCTTGGACTGAAGCTTTGGGAATTTGGCTTTGAGAAAATACTAGGCTTAGGCATGCTTGAGAGTTGAATCACTTAATTTTCTAACCTAGAATGAGTTTGAGGAAAATTATGAGGGATTTGGGGTGATTAAATTGATTTAGAACTCTTGTAATAGCTGAAATTACATAGTTTTGGTATTATAAGAGTGGGAAAAGACCAGACAACCCTTTTAAAATTATCTAAAAGTTATTGGTATAAGTCCCAATGAGTTTGATGATGATTTATTGGGTCTGGGGATGAATCGTGGATTGAGTCGTCATCTAGGAATCACATTTTTGTCCTTACTTCTGAGATGACTCATTCTCCTGGTGAATCATAGAGTCTGGCTACGAGTTATAGCCTGAGTTGTAGTCACTAGCAGCTTAGACAGTGCTTCAGTAACTTGTCCATAACCTTTTACTCCGATGTCGGATTAAGGCAACACGGGATGTGTTGTAAACATAATATAATTATCTATATTTTGGTGGATCTTGAGCTAAAAATAACTTAGTAATTTCAAAGTTATGTTCATTTGAAATTGACTATGTCAAGATTCTTCTCAAGAACTCAATAGGTAAGGGATAT
Source organism: Capsicum annuum (assembly GCF_002878395.1). NCBI lineage: Eukaryota > Viridiplantae > Streptophyta > Magnoliopsida > Solanales > Solanaceae > Capsicum > Capsicum annuum. Next base: position 99,968,634 of record NC_061120.1, on the reverse strand, counting down.
TTTTACTTGTCTATGACCTAGGAGTTATTTAAGGGCTTAACAAATGTATAAATTACTTAGAAAACTACCAAAACATTATTTTTTATTTTGCATGTACTTAATGCATGGTTCTAACATTGACTTGAATTTATGGGGTGTTACCATAGCTCCCTTCTTGGGATCATTCGTCCTGGAATAAAGACTCACATGGTTGAAAGAATAGGGAAAGAGATGTAATCCCTAATATAGAATTCTCAGAGATGAATATGGAAATGAACTAAATTTCCTACTAAAACTTGGCTTGGTAAAAAATATGATAAAACTTACGAGTACTGTTCAACCAACTTTTGAAGTTGGATAACTAAGATAATACTGATTTTTGAATCCAGATATCTGTTATAGTTGGGAATGATTTAGACTTAGGTGTAAGGACCTAATTGAGTTTACACATTGAATAAAGGTAAATAAAGAACCTTGTGTAATAGGAATATACATGAAACTTAGGATAGTAAGACTAGATAAAAAGATGGGAAACAACGAGTTCATCTGTCTCATAACTGAACTAAATTACTGGTTGTACAAACGGATTCATACTAAGAGTTTTATAACTCATATGAAGCATGCTAGCATGAACATATATGTAAAAATATAAAGTGATAGATAATAATATAAAATTTCTAAGAGTCACCAAGGAATATTTGTTACCTTACCTTAAATGCTTCTTGTTAGAAGTTCTAATAGCATTAAGGAGGAAAGAATTTTAGGCATGATCTGAGTAAGATATCTCAATAAGGATTATAACATGGTTTGATCATCCAAGTCTGCTAGTCTAAGCTTGTAGAATAGGAATGACTTAGAGCTGAACATGAGACCCCTATGGTCTGAAGCTTCCTATCATGAAACCAAAGTATCCTAGAACATAAGTAAGGATAAAAATAATATGCTTTAATCAATAGGGTTGATAACTTCTAACACATCAAAATTCTTCAACCGTGCTCCTTCCTACGAACCTGCCACACTTAACTAGCTAAAATGTTCTAACTCACTTAAGGATAGACCATAATTGGTCGCTAGAGGCCAAATCTAGTTACATGTTCTTACAATCTTCAAGCCTAACTCAAATATACAAAACTATAGCACTAAAATGAACATATGATCCTCACTAAGGAAATCTATATTCTATATCCACTAGGAGATATTAAGCTTAATATACTATTTCTTGCTACCTTAATTAATAAAACTTACGTTCTAAAAGAGTGACTAACCACCATAAGCCATCATCTAAAGTTATATGAAAAAATCATTCAAACCTATCACTCAAATAAAAAAATTATCACCATCAAAGCAAAATAAGGGTCACTAAAGAACTAAAACATAAGGGTCTAGTATAAGAAGGATATTGTGAAATCTTGACTTACAAATTTTTCATGAATTCGACATTTAACTGAGGCGTAAGGAGTAAAATATAATTGGAGTAATCTTATTTCAAGAGATCTAATTTGAGAGCATATATAACATAATGTGATCTCACTAGTCATTAAGAATGTATCATGAGTACTTAAAACTAAACATACTGTAAAACGTGAGTATATGAGTCATGAGATGCATGACTTGAGTTTGGAATTCATAAAGTAATGGAGTATGAGTTGTACTTCTAAGTGAACTATTACTCCTTAGACTAGAGTGGCGTAATGACTGAAATACAAAAAATTATACTAAGATAAGAATGTGTCGGGCATCTTTTTCCCCTAGTGTTATTCTAGAACTTACTAGACTCAATACTAGAATTGCAAAACCTAATTTGGTTCTTCATTCTATCATATTCCCCTTAGATTCAAGCAATCATTCTAACCTTGTAAACCTATTCAATAAAATACGAATAGAATTGAAATCACTATACTTGAAAATGTAAAAACCGTTGTTAGTACTTCTTTCTGAGATATAACTCTTAATTTTCGACAGACTCAATAGTCATTATAATAACTTAAACTCTTATTAACTTCGAACCTTCTAAATTATCATACCACCCTGAGTTTACACTTTTTCCTTCTAGAATTTAAAAATCTTCTTTTTATTATCTTAATAATCCATAATTCACACTTAGATTCTAACACATAACATGGATATCCCCAAAACTTCTCATATACTAATGCCTACTTACTACTATTGAATAGGAATTACAGAACACTAGTCCACTTAAAACTTTATGAACATACTCAACCTCAATGAGCTTCTCTATTTTTTTAGTGACTACTTAATCTTGATCCTGGCTAAAGCATTAACATATTATTATAACACCTCAAATCTAGTACCTGGAAAGCCACATAGTGCTCAGGACCTCGAAGGACCATAAGCTAACCCATGACTAATATCTGTAAATGAGCATACATAACATACTATATAAATGAGGGATAAAATGCTAAAAATCCATAAGTTTCAAAAATCAGTTAAAAAATAATATCTGGAGATACGGTATATCAATACCAAAGCAACTGAAATAGTTGTTTGAACATGCTAGTCTGAAAGCCTCTAAACTGTCTGAAAATTGTAGAGTTAATGGGACATGTACCCAACTAACTCCATCTACTAAACCTATAATAATGAAGTAATGATATGATCATGCTATCCTTGAATGATGAGGACTCACTACAAATCTACTGCTGCTAGCTGAATCTGAAGCTAAGTGCGATCAGGAACTTAAGCGTCTAAACCTATGGTATAAAACACCATAGCATAGACAAAAAGTATGCATCAGTACGTCTGAATATACTGGTATGCAAAGTGAGGTAAGCTAAATGCATGGGGTTCATATGCATGAACAATACTAACTGACTAAAAAACATGAATGTGAGAATACATGTATGAATATATAACTGTAAATGAGATCATGATAACACTGACTAGAATGTCAGAATACTGATAACATAAGCTTCATATAACTGATATACTATTAACTGAGTAGCTATGTTTGTCAGTCTTGATTCTGATGGAACTAGCTAAGTTTCGTACTAAACTGAGTGACTGTATCTGACAGTCCTAAATTTGAAGAACTATCTGAGTTCTTTTACTGAGACTGAGACTGAGACTAAGACTATGGGAAGTAGTCATCTAACTGACATGCCCTTTTTCTGTACAGAGTTGGGGTCCAATCTGTAACCCAAATTGGAAGGGTATCAATACCGCACCACTGGTAAGGACAAGCTATGAGTGACCCTCATCTAGTGGTGTCCCCAAATAAAAATAGTGGGACCCTCAACTGGCAGTGTTAATCTACCTCATCAACCCTCAACTGTCAGTGTTGATGTCTTAACCTATGCTGGATACATAGTTCTGGAATGCAAAGATTTTTTCTAAGGATTACACCCTCTACTATTAGTGTGTGCCCTCATCCTTAGGTTCGTTCGGTACTGAATCCTACTCCTAACTGAATAGATACTGAACTGATCATACTGAGATAAATTGGACTGAGTTTGCTGAATTCTGTGGAATGATGGAATATTTTTGAATTCTATTAACTGACTGAGTTTATAAGATTACTGAGTTTTCCTGAGTCATATAACTGGCTAAATTCTAATAAGTTCTGAAACTAATTGAGAATACTACTGATCATGGCGTGAATGAGGTTATCTTGAAACTGACACTGGCCTAGGCACACAGCTAAATTTTTGGGTACAGGTAACCCCAGGACTCGATAGCATAACACTAACAAGACAAGACACTTCTTGAACACATGACCGTAGTCAATAATTAGTAGTACAAAAATTGGGGATTTTCATGAAGTATTTGTATGTCATAAGTTTACACATTAATAGGAATACATGTAAATATGTCATAATTTTGTAAGTCTAATCTCATGAGCATTCCACTAAACCATTACGATGCATAATAATAACATGGAGGTCATTGTGAACATAAGGGTAAAACATGAATTCATCAATTTGGTCACAATTGAGTCATAAATCATAATTCTTATACTCTTAGGCATTTTTGCAAACACCTTGCATGCATAATTTGAGGCTTAGGCATGAACATTAAAATAATACATCAAGGAAACATTATTCACTTCAAATATAAGAATTCCAACCACATGCTAACATAACTTCATTATATGTATTAAAGATTTTAACTTGGTAATCATACAACAACATAAACATAGATATGATTTAATTCATAACATGGAATTCAAAATGCATATTTAAAAAAAAGTTTCTTGAGCTTCGTGGGTGAAATAAACCCATGAATCAACACTTTACATACCTTGGATAGAATTTTCTTAAAGATTAGTGGTGGAATCTAGTGGACTAGGACCTTCAATTGAAAACCCTAGACTTGTTCTTGAGCGAATTTGAGAGAAACAACTATATTTTGGTGAAAACCTAGCTAAATATCATGTTATAGGCTTATATAGGGGTGGGAAATTAACCCTTTTTCCCTTAAAGACACAGACATTTAAGGGCTGAAAACTGGGCATCGACGCGATTGGAGACGCAACGCGTCGATGGCATCGATGCGATACCTGATGCATCGAACCATGATCGAGCTAAGCCTCAGTATTTTTGACTCTGGCAACCTGAAACAACATTAACCAATGTGATAGGTGATGCAACACGCCAAGATCACATTGGTCCACTAATTTGGGACACCAAACATAGTCTAAACGAGTTCTGAAAAATCCAAAACTTGTCCGAGAACACTTATTGACCTTTCTGGTCATGAATTAATAAAAATATGGACCATTAAGGGATATTAATTTCACAAAATGAGATTTCCAACTTTCAAAGGCCAAAAATAAACTAAGTCTGGAAACTTAGCTAGAATTTACTAAGTTTGAGACCCCTTGACAAGCCAAAAAGGATGAATTAAGTTTAGAAATTTGTGGGCTCTTACAATTCGAAGTCCCCATAATTGGTAATCTCTCTCAAAGTGATGTTATACAGTCTACACAAGACCTTTGTGGTTCCATAGATACATAATCTACTAAATCCACAAATACACTATCCCCACTTTACTATTGCTATGCTACTAGTCTTATGCTTCTAACTCTAGGTCATGCTGCCATAGGATTCAGATAAGGGATCTCAGGGCACATCTGACTTTGGCTTAGTGTACGATTTTCATAAACAAGAATAAACTCTTTCAATGTTTGGAACTTAAGGCACTGAAGGGATCCTTTCAAGCTCATGTACAATCTCTTAATTTTTTGTGAGGACTGTATAAGAAAACTCTATCAGTAGGAATTTAAACTTGACTATTTATATTACCTCAAAAATAAGGCATAGTCAACAGAAATGGAGTAATTCTAGAATCAGTTAAGTTTCTTAGTAAATATCTCTACTGTACGATATGAAATTTTAAAGAAGGGAAATATTTCCTAAATGCCTTGTAGCCTCTCAAAGAAAAGTATAGACATCTTCATACTGGTTCGTAAGAATCTACTAACCATGACTTCATAGAAACCCCAAGACACTTGAACCTTGTGCTCTGATACCAAGTTTGTCAAAACCCGAGAGTACCACGTAGTCATAACATGGTGCTTAGAACCACAAGTGATTCCAATCTAACCTATAGTACTGGTATAATTCTTAAGTAACTAATTAAACCATATATGAAAGCTCAGCTAACTGAGATGAAACATAATCATAAGATAAGTTGTCTGAATATGTTACCGCTAAAAGTATACAACACTATAATCTAAAAGAAATAGGGACTTAAACTACATAGGACAACTCTGACTACTATCTATAAAGCCTCTACCAATACTAACTAAGGTATGTCAAGTGTTCATCCAAGTGTTCCCACGCCCTTCAGCCCTAATAACATGAAATTTAGCCCTCTTTTGGCTAATCCTATTCATTATACACAAAATCCTCAAGAACAAAACCCTAGGACTATCAATTCAAGACTTAATTTCCAAGGGATTCCACCATAAACCTTCAAGAATTCACCAACTAAGGTATGTCAAGTGTTCATCAAAGGGTTTCTTCAACCCTTGGAGTCCAAGAAACCTTTTCAAGAACTCAAGATAATGTTTTTGATGAATTTCATGATTTAGTTTAATTATGTTCATGATTATTATGTTAATGGGTTCTCTAGTTCATGATTTAATGACAATATCTATGTGAAGTAGAGTGATATATGTGTAGTATCACGTGACACCATGTTAAACCCTTGAAATTTGTCAATGGGAATGTGAATTATGATGCCTATTTGTTGTATAGGGTTATGTGCATATGTTATGATCACCAAGTGTTTGATGAATTGATTATGTAAGTTAATAAGTGAAAAAAATCATGCCATGCTCGTTATGTGCAAGTTGTATCATGCAAGTGTTTGACAAATTGTTTATGAGAATGAAATAATTCCATGTTATAGTATGTTAATACGTATTCCCCATTCATGTACAAGTAATGCATCTCAAGTGGTTGTTGAAATGTCTAAATAAATGAATGATACATATGTAGGCACTGTTGAACTTTTAAGCTTGTTCCATGATTTACTTATTATGCTATCGAGTCCTGGGGGTACTTGCACCCAACAATTTAGCAGTGTACCTAGAGCCAGTGCTAGTTTTCATGATACCCACATTCAAGCCATGATAAGTAGAACTCAGTCAGTCATGTGACTCAGGAAAATTTAGTAAATTCAGTATCAATCCAGTAATCTCAGTAATCTTAGTAATCTCTGTAATCTCAGTCAGTTATCAAATCTCAGTAGTATTTAGCTCAACCTCAGTAACTCAGTATAATACCCTAAACTTTCTTTAAGTCAAATATAGTCTCCAGAAGAGTTAGTAATGACTTCCTAAATGATCAATGTTTCAATTAGATAGAATTTCCCCAATTAGCTTTCCAACGATACTAATTTCGTCCAAATGTAAAAAGTTATGGACGTTTTACAGAGAACTATTGGAATTGGACAGAAGTGACGGTCAGATCGACGGACCGTCGAGCTAACGATGGACCATCACCCAAACCGCTGTGACTAAGGTAGTGCACCAAACTTCTAGTCAAGTACGATGGCCAGGATATACGGACCATCAAGTTAGAAATGGACAATTGCACAAAACATCACAGATGAGGCAGAAAGTTTAGGGCCTTTCCAAGTACGATGGTCAGGATCGATGGACCATCGAGCCAGCGATGGACCGTCTTCCAAACCGTCGCCACTTACGATCAACAATTTTTTAAGCCATTTTTAAAAGTGTATTTGGGTCTTTTTCCACCCGTTTTCACCCCTAATTATACCAGACTAGAGATCATAACTTCATTATTCATCCACAACACCAAACTAGGGTTTATTTGAAAGATCAATCCCCAAGAATAATAAACCCTAGGTGTCTAATCCCAAGGCAAGAATTCAAACTTTTCTTAACTAATTTTCAAGAAATCATCTACCCAGGTATGTAAAGTGTTGATTCATAAGTTTTTTTCACCCATAAATCTCAAGAATCCCATTTTAAACTCATGAATTATGATTTCTATGTGGTGGGTTGATTTTAATTATGTTGATGTAGTTGTATAAGGCTCAAACTAGAGTCTTTATGTACTTTTCATAAAATTATGCTAGTATGTGGGTTGGAAACTTTTAAATTGAGTTGATTAAAGTAACCATGAAGTATGAACTAGTGTATATGCCTAAGACTACGGTTATGCATGCAATGTGTTTGATAAAATGCCCAAGAGAACAAGAATCATGCTTTAGGACTCAATTATGACTAAATTAATGAACCCATGCTTTACCCTTATGTTCAAAATGACTTCCATGTTATTGTTATGCATTGAAATTGTTTGATGGATTGTTCATGAGATCATCCCTATGAAATTATGACATATTTTTATGAATTCCTATGCATGTACCAAACCATGATAATCAAGTGCCTCATGAAATTCCCCAATGATTGTATTATGGATTGTTGGTTATGGTCATGAGTCCAAGAAGTGTCATGTCTTATCAGTTTCATGCTATCGAGTCTTGGGGGAACTTGTACCTAATAATTTATCTGTGTGCCTAGAGCCCGTGTCAAGTTTTATAGATACTCTTAGTTTAGCCATGATTTATAGAACTCTGTTAGTCATGTGACTCAGGAAAACTCAGTAAACTTAGTAATCTCAGAAATCTCAGAAATTTAGTAATCTCAGTAGTATTTCGTCAGTCAACGGAACTCAATGAATGCAGTTCAGTTAAGTTCAGTTAATCATGTTCAGTGTCTATTCAGATGGGAGTAGGATTCAGCACTAAGTGATCCTAAGGATGGGAACTCACCTGTTATTAGAGGTTGTTATTCTTAAAAGCAATCTTTACGCTCCAGAACTACATAGGCAGCGTAGGTTGAGACATCAAACCTGCTTGTTGAGGGTAGATAAGGTGGCTTAAACTATTATATGAGGGTCTCACCATTCTCCTTAGAGTACATGTTAGATGAGGGATTACTCACAGTTTGTCCTTACCAGTGGCACGGTACTGACACCCTTCTAATTAGGGTTATAGATTAGACCCCAACTTAATTACATTATCTTGTTTGCTTCATGTTGGTTAGATGACTACTTCCCACAGTTATATTCTTAGTCTCATAATAGACTCAGATAGTTCTACAGAATTTAGGACTGTCAGATACAGTCACCCAGCTCAGTACAAAACTCAGCTATTTCCATCAAAAATAGGATTGCTAGACACAGTCATTCAGATAATAGTATATCAGTTATATGAAAACTTATGTTATCAATATTCAGATTCAGTGATGTCATGATCTCAGTTATAGTTCACGTATTCATGCATGTGTTCTCACATTTATGTTTTCAGTCAGTTAGTATTGTTTATGCATATAAACCCCTTGCATTCAGCCTACCTCACTTGTATACCAGTATATTCAATCGTACTGACGCATTTGTGCTATGGTGTTTTTATACCATAGGTTTAGAAGTACGAGCTCTAGAGCATCCTTAGTAGATCAAAAGTTCAGCAGCCATACTAGCAGTGAGTCCTCACCATTCGAGGGTAGCTTGATTATTTTATAACTTTATTATTTTAGTAGTCCAGATTTAGTTGGGGAAATGTCCCATAAACTTCATAGCTTTTAGACAGTTTAGAGGCTCTCAGACTATAGCATGTTCAGACAGTTATTTCAGTTTTGTTTTGATATTGATATACCATATTCCAGATGTTGTATTATACAAAATATTTGAACCTTAAGGCCTTTTAGCCTTTTTCCACATTTATACAGTATATTATGTAGTGCCTAGTTATAGATATCAGACATGGGTTAGCTTGTGGTCCTTCGGGGTCATGAGCACCACCGTGTAGCATTTTGGGTACCAGATTCGGGGTGTTACAAACTTAGTATTAGATCCTAAGGTTCAATGATATCCTAGGAAGTCTATAAGCCACAACTAGTAGAGTCTTGTGCATGGGTGTGTTGCGCACCACATTTATGTATAAGAGGCTATAAGATGTTTTAGGAATAGTTTCCCTTCTTACAGTATTCATGTTGTGCCTGTGAGCATGAGCTCAAATTTAACTCTCAGTCTAATTAGTTTCTCCCTTTCTTCTACAGAACATGCCTCCCAAGAAAAAAATGGAAATCATCCAGCCTCTCAGTCTGTCCAAGAAGATCCCTTAGACGAACATGTTTCTCATGTAGAGTTCAGAGCTACATTCACTACTCTTGCTAATTTAGTTACTGCCCAGAATGAATGACTAGTTGTCATTCCATCCAACCCAATGGCCAATTAAGCTGAAGCCAGGATTTGGGACTTCACCTGAATGAATCCTCCATTCCTTTTTAGGTCTAAGTCAGACGAGGACCCTCAGGAATTCCTTGATCAGGTTCAGAAGGTTACGGATATCATGGGGTATCAACCATTGAGAGTGTTGATATATCTACATATCAATTACTAGATATGGCTCAAACATAGTTCAAATAGTAAAAAGCAGAGAGGGCTAGTGATACAGGGCCTATAGAGTGGGAGGAATTTTCCACTACTTTTCTAGATAGATTCTTTCCCCTTGAGCTGAGGGAAGCTAAGTTTATTAAAATTTATCAACCTCAGGTAGGGTAGCATGACAGTGAAAGAGTATTCTCTTTAGTTTACTCAATTAGCTAGATATACTCCTCATGTAGTGGCAGACAGCAAGGCTAAAATGAGTAAGGTTTTTTTAGGGTGAATGATTTTGTGGTCAATAAGTGCAGATATGCAATGTTGATTAGTGAGATGGACATATCCAGGTTTATGATCCATGCTCAACAAATAGAAGAGCAGAAGATTAAGATAAGAGAGAAGCAGAATAAGAGAGCAAGGACAGGTAGTTTCAACTTTGCTTAGCCTAAGTCAGAAGTTGTAAGTCATTCTTAATCCCGGCCAAAGTCATTTGTTCCAGCTCCTTCCTCAGCCAGTGCTCCAGTGCCAAAATTCAGAGATGGCAACAGAGAGAGGGTGCCAGGATCTAAGTCTCAGGGCAATGATAGTAGTGCCTAAACCTATCCTCTTTGTCAAATATATGGCAAGTACCATCAGGGTACTTGTAGAGCTGGCAGTGATGTTTGCTTTGAATGTGGTAAGTCAAGCCAGAGAGTCAGATATTATCCCCATCCAGGTTCTAAAGGTCAGCGTAATCACCCTCCAACTCAGTTCGGTCACCTAAATCAGTAGGGTGCCTCTTCTAGTGCTACTAGTGGGCAACGCCCAAACAAACTCTACGCTCTTTAATCCCAACAGGATCAAGAAAATTTTCCTGATGTGGTTACTGGTATGTTATAGATCTTTTATGTATATATTTATGCCTTGCTAGATCTAGGAGATTCTTTGTCTTTTGTTACTCCCAATATAGCAGTTGATTTCGGATTCAGTCCTGAAATTCTAGTAGTGCCCTTTTCAGTCTCTACCCCAGTGGGTAAAACTATCATAGCCTGATGGGTATACAAGAACTGTCCGATTATGGTATCTCAGAAAGTCACTTCAGTAGACTTAGTCAAATTAGATATGACTAATTTTGATGTCATTCTCAATATGGATTAGCTTCATTCCTGCTATGCCATATTCGACTACAGAAATAGAGTTTTCTAGTTTCAGTTCTCGAATAAACTCATCCTATAGTATAAGGGTAGTACTTTAGTTTTTAGAGGTCAGCTTGTTTCCTACCTTTAGGCACGAAAAATAATATCTAAGGGATTTGTCTATCATCTTGTTCAAGTTAATGAATCTAGTTCTATAACTCCCAGTCTTAGATCAGTCCCAGTAGTGAATGAATATTCTAATGTCTTTTCTAAAGATCTTCCTGAAATTACTTCCAAAAGGTAAATAGACTTTGGTATAAACCTTCTTCTAGATACTCAGCCCATATTTATTTTGCCATATAGAATGGCACCAGCAGAACTCATAGAATTGAAAGATTAGTTAAAGGATCTCCTAGATAAGGGTTTTATCAGATCCAGTATGTCCCTATGGGGCACACCAGTATTATTTGTGTGCAAGAAAGATGCTTCTCTCAGAATGTGTATAGACTACCATCTACTCAATAAAGTCACCATCAAGAACAAGTATCCACTTCCCGGAATCGATCATTTGTTTGACCAACTTTAGGGTGCCAGCTATTTCTCTAAAATAGACCTCAGATCAGGCTATCATCATCTTAGCATCATAGAATATGACATTCCAAAAATAGCTTTTCAAACTTGGTATGGTTACTTCGAATTCATAGTCATGTCCTTTGGTCTTACCAATGCCCAAGCAACTTTCATAGACTTGATGAATCGTGTGTGCAAGCAGTACTTGGACATGTTCATTATAGTCTTTATAGATGATATTCTTATCTATTCCCATAGTGAGCATGATTATACAGACCATCTCAAAATAGTATTGCAGACTCTCAAAAATTATCAGTTGTTTACCAAATTCAGTAAGTGCAAATTTTGGATAAGGTCAGTAGCATTTCTTGGTCATATCATTTTCAGTGATAGCATTAGAGTTGATCCTTAAAAGACCAAATCAATAAGAAACTGGCCTCGCCTATCTATCTATCAGATATCAGGAGTTTTTTGGGGCTGGCTGGCTATTACAGATGGTTTGTTGAGGTATTTTCTTCTATTACATCCCCTATGTCCAGATTGAATTAGAATAAAGTCAAATTTCAGTCGTCAGATCCTTGCGAGAATATTTTTCAGGAGTTGAAGACTCAATTTACCTCAACCCAGTTTCAGCTCTTCTAGATGGTTCAAATAGATTCGTAGTGTACTGTGATGCATTAGAGTAGGTTTGGGTTGTGTTCTCATGCACCATGGTACGGTCATAGCCTACGCCTCCAGACAGCTTAAACCCCATGAGAAGAATTATCTGGCTCATGATCTTGAGTTAGCAGCCATAGTTTTTGCCTTAATGATTTGGAGGCATTACTTGTACGGTGTTCATGTAGATATATTAACAGATCAAAATATCCTTTAGTACATAGTCTCTCAAAAAGATCTTAACCTCCATTAGATAAGATGGTTTGATCTCTTCAAAGATTATGACATGAGGGTCCTTTATCATCTGAGCAAGGCCAATATAGTTGCTGACGCTCTCAGTAGACTGTCTATGGGTAGTGTTGATCATGTTGAGGATAGTAAAAAGAAGTTATCTCAGGAAGTGCATCAGTTTGTCCGACTAGGTATCCTCTTAGTTGATTTAGCAGAAGGTAGTATATGGGCTCAGAATAGTTCAGAATCATCTCTATTATCCAAGGTGAAAAAAAAGCAAGATAGAAATCCCAGTCTTGTTGAGTTTAAAGACTCAGTCAGAGATCAAAAGGTAGAGGTTTTCTCCCAAGGGGGAGATGGTGTTCTCTGTTGTTAGGTTCATCTGTATGCTCCAGGTGTATATAACTTGAGGCAACAAATTCTTGCAGAAGTGCATGGTGCACTCTACTCTTTTCATCTAGGGGCCACTAAGATGTACCATAAATTGCATGAGATATATTGGTAAAGTAGGATGAAGAGAGATATTGCAGAGTTTGGGGCTAACTAATCTACATATCAACAAGTTAAGATAGAGCATGAAAAGTCTAATGGGTCCATGCAGGAGTTCATATTCCCACTTGGAAGTAAGAAGAAGTAACCATGGACTTTGTGACAAGTTTGCCTCGTACTCAGTGTCAGCATAATTCATTTTGGGTTATTATAGACAGGATGACCAAATCAACTCATTTCCTTCCAGTTCATACCTCTTATTCAACCAAGGATTATGCCAAATACTATATCAGAGAGTTGATCAGATTGCACGGTATTTCGTTGTCTATTACTTCAGATAGAGGTACCCAGTTCACCTCTCACTTCTGGAAAGTGTTCCAAAAGGGTATTGGTACCCATGTTTACCTCAGTACAGCCTTTCATCCTCATATATATGGTCAAGAAGAAAGGACCATTCAGACCTTGGAAGATATGCTAAGGGTGTGCGTAATTGATTTCAAGGGGAGTTGGTATGACTACTTGCCTTTGATTGAGTTTTCATACAATAAAAGCTATCATTCCAGTATTTAGATGGATCCATTTAAAGATCTCTACGGTAGGAGGTACAGATCTCCAATCAGTTCGTTTGAAGTTGGTGAGGCCACAGTAGTAGGGCCTGACTTGGTATTCAACACCTTAGAGAAAGTTCAGTTGATCAGAGAACGACTCTAGATAACTCAAAGCCAACAGAAATCGTACGTAGATGTGAAAAGAAAGGATATCGAGTTTGAGATAGTGATTATGTGTACTTAAAAATCTCTCCCATGAAGGGAGTGAAGCAGTTCGACAAGAAGGGAAAGCTCAGTCCCCGATATATCGGTCCCTTCAAAATTCTCAGTCATTTCGGCAAGGTAGCTTATTAGCTCAAATTGCCTTTAGATCTAGCCTCAGTTTATCCAGTGTTCCATGTCTCCTTTTTAAAGAAATAAATAGGTGACCCAACAGTTATAGTCCCGGTAGAGTACTTAGATATTCAGAACAACCTTTCTTTCGAAGAGATCCCAGTTAAAATTCTTGATACCAGACTCATAGACTGAGGAACAAAGAAGTCCCTCCACTCAAAGTTCTTTGGGAAAATCAGTCCGTTAAAGGAGCTACTTAGAAATAAGAAGCAGACATGTGGACCAAGTATCCTTACATCTTCTCCGTAAACTCAAGACTCAGCCCAAGGTAATAGCTTCCTTAAGCTTATTCAGTTTCATGTTCAGATTTCAGTTATAAACTTGGCATCAAATACCCTTGCATATACAGTTATATATTCATTTATCATGTAAGTCACATATTCATACATAAGATATGCATTCTCAGCACGAGAAACTCAGCTTCTCAGTAATTTCAGTCATGCATTCATGAAGACTATCTATCATATATCCAGGCATCAAACATACATATTCAGTATGAGATTTCAGTATATCAGAAGTTCTACTCATATAGATATGTTCAAATATTCACATCCCTTAAGTAAGATCAGTCTATCAGCTTTCCCAGTCTAGTTAGTCCCATTCGAGGATGAATGTTCCCAAAAGGGAGATATTGTAATACCCCAAACTTTCTTTAAGTCAAATCTAGTCTCCAGATGAGTTACTGATCACTTTCTAAATAATTAATGTTTAAATCAGATAGAATTTCCCAACTAGCTTTCCAACAATACCAATTTTGTCCAAATCCGATATCGGAGTAAAAGGTTATGGATATTTTACAGAGAACTATCAAAACTGCCCAAAAGTGATGGTCAGGCCGACGGACCGTCGATCTAGAGATGGACCATTGCCCAAACCGTCACAACTAAGGTAGTGAACCCGACTTCTTGTCAAGAATGATGGCTAGGACCAATGGACAATCAAGCTAGTGATGTACCATCATCCAGACCATCACAGACGAGGTAGAAAGTTCAGTTTCTTGGCAAGTGTGACGGTCAAGACCGATGGACCATCGAGCCAGTAATGGACCATCATCCAAACTGTCGCCACTTCAGATCAACTATTTTAAGCCATTTTTAAAAGGTTATTTGGGTCTTTTTCCACCCATTTTGACCCCTAATTATACCAGAATAGAGCTCATAACTTCATTATTCATCGACAATACCAAATTAGGGTTTCTCTCAGAGATCAATCCCCAAGATAAAGAAACCCTAGGTGTCTAATCCCAAGGCAAGAATTCAATCTTTCCTCTACCAATCTTTAAGAAATCATCCACCCAGGTATGTAAAGTATTAATTCATGGGTTTTTTCACCCATGAAGCTCAAGAACCCCATTTTAAACTCATAAATTGTGATTTCCATATGGTGGGTTGAATTTAATTATGTTGATGTGGTTGTATGAATCCCAAGTTGGAGTTTTTATGTACTTTTCATGAAATTATGTTAGTATGTGGGTTGGAAACTTTGAAATTGAATTGATTAAAGTAACCATGATGTATGAACTAGTGTATATGCCTAAGCCTAAGGTTATGCATGCAATGTGTTTGATAAAATGCCCAAGAGAACAAGAATCATGGTTTAGGACTCAATTGTTACCAAATTGATAAACCCATGCTTTACCCTTATGATCAAAATGACTTCCATGTTATTGTTATACATTGAAATTGTTTGATGGATTGTTCATGAGATTAGCCCTATAAAATTATGACATATTTATATGCATTCCTATTTATGTACCAAACCATGATAATCAAGTGCCTCATGAAATTCCCCAATGATTGTATGATGGATTGTTGATTATAGTCGTGAGTCCAGGAAGTGTCATGTCTTGTCAGCTTCATACTATCGAGTCCTGGGGGTACTTGTACTCAACAATTTAGTTGTATGCCTACAGCCAGTGTCATGTTTTCAAGATACTCTCAGTCAAGCCATGATTCATCTAACTCAGTCAGTCATGTGACTTAGGAAAACTCAGTAAACTCAGTAATCTCAGAAATCTCATAAATTTAGTAATCTCAGTAGTATTTCATCAGTCAACGGAACTCAATAAATGCAGTCCAATTCAGTTCAGTTAATCATGTTCAATATCTATTCAGATAGGAGCAGGATTCAGCACCGAGTGAGCCCAAGGATGGGAACTCACCTATTATTAGAGGGTGTAATTTTTAGAAGCAACCCTTGCAGTCTAGAATTACGTAGTTAGCGTAGGATAAGACATCAAACCTGCTAGTTGAGGGTAGATAAGGTGGCTTACCCTGTTATATTAGGGTCCCACTGTTCTCCTTAGAGTACCTATTAGATAATGGATTACTCACAGGTTGTCCTTACTAGTGGCGTGGTATTGACACTCTTTCTATTGGGGTTACAGATTGGACCCCAACTCAATTACATTATCTTATTTAGGGCATGTCGGTTAGATTACTATTTCCCACAGTTACAGTCTCAGTCTCAGTAATAGACTCAAATAGTTCTACAGAATTTAAGACTATCAGATACAATCACCCAGCTCAGTATGAAACTCAGCTAGTTCCATCTAAAATAGAACTGTCATACGTAGTCATTTAGATAATAGTACATTAGTTATACAAAAACTTATGTTATCAGCATTCAGATTCAGTGATGTCATGATCTCAGTTACAGTTGACGTATTCATACATGTGTTCTTACGTTTATGTTATTCAGTCAGTTAGTATTGTTTATGCATATAAACCCATTGCATTCAGCCTACCTCACTTCCATACCAGTATATTTAATTGTACTGACGCATTTGTGCTATGGTGTTTTTATACCATAGGCTCAAAAGCACAAGATCCAGAGCATTCTTAGTAAATTAGACGTTCAGCAGCCGGACTAGCAGTGAGTCCTCATCATTTGAGGATAGCATGATTATTTTAGTACTTTATAATTTCAGCAGTCCAGAGTTAGTTGGGGACATGTCCCATCAACTCCATAATTTTTAGATAATTTAGAGTCTTCCAAACTATAGCAAGTTCAAACAGTTATTTCAGTTTTGTTTTGGTATTGATATACCATATTTTTAGATGTTATGTTTCATCAGATATTTGAACCTTATGGACTTTTAGCCTTTTTATGCATTTATATAGTATATTATGCAGTACCCAGTTACAAATATCAGACATGGGTTAGCTTGTGGCCCTTCAGGATCATGAGCACTATCTAGCATTCTAGGTACCAAATTTAGGGCGTTACACTCAGTCAGCTAGCAGAACTCAATAGCATTCTGTTAGTTGACAAAATTAAGTAGTATTTCATCATTCAACGGAACTCAGTGAACTCAGTTCAGTTTAGTAAAATTGTACCATCAGTAATAGCTCAGTCATGTCTAGTATGAGTTAGGAAAATCAGTTCAATATCTATTCTGTTGGGAGTAGGATTCAGCACCGAGTAAACTCAGATATAAAGGTTCACCTGTTATCCAGTAGAGGGTGTAATCCTTATTAGCAATCCCTGTGTTCCATAACTATGTATCCAGTGTAGGTCGAGATGTACCCCTACGAGTCTAGAGACTATTCATCTACTTTGAGTTTTCCTTATAGGAGGGGTTGACAGAAGAGCTCCCTATCAGAGAAGGTTTACTCACAACATGTCTTTACCTGTGGTACGATACTGACACCCTTCCATCTGGGATTACAGGTTAGACCCCACAATTTAGATTCAGGGTATGTCAATTAGATAATTACCTCCCACAGTCTCAGTTTCAGATTCAGTCTCAGTAATAGAACATAGTTTAGTTCTACAGATATCAGGACTATCAGATACAGTCACTCAACTTAGTACGAAACTCAGCTAGTCCCATCAAAATCAGGACTGTCAGATACAGTTATCCAGTTCAGTCTAGAACTCAGATAGTTTTTCAGATATAGAATTGCCAGATACAGTCACGCAGTCCAGTAAAGAACTCAAATAGTTTTTCAGTATTAGCATACTTAGTTATCAGTTATCAGTAATATAGTACCAGTAACCTCAGATATCGGTTACTTTTAAAATTCATAATTTATATCATTAATAGACTCAGTTATTTAGCATCCCAGTATTAGTAAACTCAAATGCCAGTACATCAGTATTCAGTATTGTCACGACCCCAGTTCTAGTTTATGTATTCATGCATATATTTCTCACGCATTCATGTTCATGTCATCAGTCAGTTATTATTGTTCATGCATATAAATCCTTGTATTTAGCTTACCTCACTTGCATACCAATACATTCAATTGCACTGACGCATTTGCACTATGGTGTTTTATACCATAGGTTTAGAAGCACGAGCTCCCGAGAATCCTTAGTAGATGAGACATTCAGCAGACAGACTAGCAGTGAGTCCTTATCATTCGAGGATAGGATGATTATTTATTACTTTATTATTTTAGTAGTTCAGAGTTATTTGGGGACATATCCTATCAACTCCACAATTTTTAGTCAATTTTAGAGATATTTAGACTACAGCATATTTCAGATTGTTTATTTCAATTTTGGGTATTGTTATACCCCATTATAGACATTGTTTTATATTCAGTATTAGTTTAGTTTTGAACCTTATGGCCTTACAGTTTATATTCCATATATTTATAGTATATTATTCAGTGCTCAATTACAGATATCAGTCATAGGTTAGCTTATGGTCCTTCAGGGTCATGAGCACCGTGTAGCATTCTGGGTATCAAATTTAGGGTGTTATATTTTGTGTTGGATACGACTGAACTGTACTAGTAGTACAGTTTGGTCATGAGTTAAGGTCATGGAGTCATATGGTGGATAATGTGTACATGTCCAACTATTTATTCTAGGTACGACTGGATGGTACCTGTCGTATATTATGGTGATGAGTTAGAGGGTCAACTGGTACCCACTTGTAAATATTTTTACAGTTTAAGTTGGGGGAATTTTGGATATTTCCACTCTTAACTCCTTTTTAACGAAGACATAAAACACCTTTCGATACTTTATTAAACTTCTATTCTTAATCAAACACTATTAAATACTCTTAAAATCTCTCTCAATCTTAGGGTTCAAGAAGAGGCTGGGATTTCTTCAAGGCAATCAATTAAGGCTCTAAAGGGTTGTTTCTCTTCATCTTCCTTGTTTTCTAAGGTATATTACTCATTACTCATTGTTAGTTCAACTAAAATCATGATTTAATAGATGTTTTTCATGGTATTTTTGTGGTAATAGTTGGGTTTTTAAATATATATTGGGGGGTTTGGTTGTTCTTGGTTGGATAATATTTTCCCATGTTTTTCTTGTGGTTTTCATGTTATAATAATGGTTTTAACGTGTGGTTACATGGGAATGGTCAATTGATACTTAATTTTGGTTTTGGAAACCATATGCCCTTAATATGTTTGTTAAAATGCCAATGAAAATGATTTTGTCACATAGTTTGACTATTTTTTAAATCTTTGCATTGCATAGTATCATAATGGAACAAAATTAGTTTGGTTAGTTTTAAATGGATTGGGAAGGCCTTGGTGGTCATGGCCTTAGTTTAATTGGAAATCTTGTGGGGTACATAGGAATCCCCTAATACTTGGCTAATGACATTGCTTGCAAACTATAGTCGGTATGACAATACCACTTCATGATGCCTTAATAATTGACTCCTAGAATGGGTGGTTGGGTTATGTGATGAATGTTTTAATTGGGAAATAATGGCAAGTGTTAATAACTAACCATAAAGGTGTAAGTCTGATGGACGAACACTGAAAACTTATGTTTATCGACATGAGAGGTGGTCATGGTGACCATTTTATTGAGGGGTACATAGGAATACCCACGGTTTATACTTGTATAATGTATCATGGAGGGTGAAGGGTACACGGAAATCTCCGACCCCTATGATATCTCAAGTTTATATGGCTGCATGTACTGGAGCCCGTTCAGGGGTAACACTGGACCCATATATCCCATGGGTGGATTATGATGATAAAGCTATATAACTTAGGTTAAGGGTTTAAATGCATGCTAAACCCGGTACCCTTTCCCAACACGATATATATGTATGTATGTGATTGCATATGATTATTTACTTTGGTTTTAACTAATGGAATTATTTTATCATTATCCTGAGTACATGCTAATATTCACCCAATAACTATCTTCAAATATTGTATCCCCATGAGATACATGAGTCTGCCATTCTACTTTTTATGATCAGTGACTTTGATTCAGGGATAATATTCATGTTAGACTGTAATGGTGATCTTCTATACTCTGGAAGACTCTATTTAATGATATTAATTCTTTTTTATACTTTCTATTATTTCCCGTACTTTATTTTTAGCTATGGTCGGGGGCTTGTCCTAATCGAATGTTATTAGATTTTAGTTAGAGGACTTGTGTGTCTACTATAGGTATAGGAAGTGTCGGTATTGGTTTCGGTATAGGCATGAGTGGCATTGGTATTGGCATTAATGTTAGCACCGCTTACATGTTTGGTTGGATATATAGTTGGTTATGGTTATGAACTTCCTTAACTGTCTTCTATTAAATTATGTTATATCTTGTTATATGTTCAGAATTCATTTGACATGGGGCACAAGGTGGTTATGGTGGGGTGTTGGGGCTGGTCTTCAGTCCTGTTCGGACTTGAGATGCTCGACACTACTAGGCCCTTGTTCGGGTCGTGTCAGATTAATATCAGAGCCCTAAGTTCATGGTCACCTGGGAGTATACAAACTCGTGTCAAGTAGAGGCTCTTTTAAGGGTGTGTAGTACGCCACACTCATAAGTAATAGGCTACAAAGCATTTAGGAATATTTCTCTTTCTTGTGTTCTGTTTTCAGTCTTTTGAGTCTAAGGTCCTGAATTCTCCTTCAGTTCCTATTTGTTCGCTTTTCAAATCATGACTCCTCAATGATCTGAAGCTTATAAGAATACCTTTGTCCTACCTGAAGATAATATTGGTGGGACCTATTCTACTTATAAGGTTCAGATCCGGTCTAGGGGTCCAGTTCTTAATTGCCCTTTTGGAGTTCCACTGATTCTCCTCAATCATCCTTTAGCTCCCCAGGCTGAAGTGATGAATGCTAAGTTTCGTCAATCTATCCATAGGTTGTGCAGTTGGTAGCTTTTTAGGATGAGCATGGTACATCTATTACTCTATATTCTGAGTCCAAGGGTTGTCTAGTTCATAAGGTTGAGCCCTCCGATCTTTACTATTGTTAAGATGGAGGAGGATTCCTAAGGTTTTCTGGATAAGGTGAAAAAGATATTATGTGTTATGCATTCCACTAATATAGAAGTCGTGGAGTTTTCCACCTATCAGTTGAAAGATATGGCGTACCAATGGTATGAGGAATGGGGTCAGTCCAGAAGTGACGGTGATAAGTCAACTCTATGGGAGGATTTCTCTAATGCTTTCCCAGATTGCTTCTTTTCTCAGGACTTGAGGGAAGCTAAGGTGAAAGAGTTTGTTAATCTGAAGTAAGGTAAGATGTTAGTCAGGGAGTATGCCTTAAAGTTTCACCATCTATCTCGGTATGCTCCAGAATTAGTTTTTAGCATAAGGGAAAGGATGAGGAAGTTTGCTTTTGGGTTGTCTCGAGACTTGATTTTAGAGAGTAAGGCTACTTTTTTGAACAATTACATGGATATTTCTAGGTTGGTTATTTATATGCAATAGGTTGAGGAAGTAAAGAAGAAGTAGGCTGAGATAAGGGAGAGGAAGGGTAAAAAGTTTACGTTCTCTGTGTATGATGGTGGCCAACAGTAGAGTGGCATGGATGGCGAGAAGCTTCCAAAGAAGAAATGGAGAAATTCTGGATCTTAATTGACGGCTAGTGCTCTCTACCTAAATCTATTGGGTGATAGGCATTTCCATAGTGGTGACAACTTCAGGGCATAGAGTGCCTAATCTTAGGTTGGTGGGGCCCAATCTACTCTATTAGATCCTTTTTATAGGTTTTGTGGTAGATTGCATCAGGGTTTTTATGATGAGACAAGGGATAAGTTCTTCAACTGTGGTCAGATAGGGCACATACTTAGAAACTTTTCTATTGGTAAGGTTGCTTCTAGGGAAGACAAGGTTCATGTTGCCTCTTTTTCAACTCCAGCACCAAAAGGTGCACCATCTGGCTTTGGCTCTGGCACTGGTCAAAACTGTCTCTACACTCTCACTACCCATAAAGTGTCCAAGGCATCACTTTATATCATGATTGGTATATTAAAACTCTTTTTTGTGATGTATAATGTTTACTTGATCTAGGGTCTACTTTTTCTTATGAGACCTTATTTGTAGTTGTGCATTTGGTTTTGGTCCTGAGTATGTTTCAAACCTTTTTTCTATATCTATCTCGGTAGGTAACTTTGTGATGGCTAGAAAAGTCTATAGGGGTTGTATGGTATCTATGGGTGGCTTTGATACTTTAGTGGATCTGTTTAAATTAGACATGGTTGATGTTGATATCATATTAGGGATGGATTGGTTGCACTCGTGCTATGCTTCTCTAGACTGTTAGACCCTTAAGGTCGTTTCTAAATTCCCTAACAAACTGGTTATTGAGTGGAAAGGTGGTTCCCTAGCTCCTAGGGAAAATTATATATCTTATCTTAGATCTAAGAGCTTGATCTCCAAGGGGTGTCTCTACCATCTGGTCAAGGTTAAAGATTGTAACTTAGAGGGTCCTTCTTTAAAGTTTGTCACGACGATGAATGAATTTCTTGAGGTCTTTCCTGATGACCTTCCTTGGTGTTTCTCCTGATAGAGAGATCGAGTTTGGGATTGATATTGTTCTGGACGCTCATCCAATTTCTACTCCCCCATATAGAATGGCTACAACTGAGTTAAAGGAGCTTAAGGAGAAACTTAAGGATCTGTTAGACAAGGGTTTCATACATCCTAGTATATCCCCGTAGGGCACAACAATGTTATTCATGTGTAAAAAGGATTGTTCCATTTGAATATATATATTGATTATCGACAGTTGAATAAGGTGACAATGAAGAATAAGTACCCTCTTCCTAGGATATATAATTTGTTTGATCATTTGCATGGTGCTAAGTTTTTCTCCAAAACTAATCTTTGATTAGGGTATCACCAGTTAAATACTATGGAGGTGGATATCCCTAAGACTGCCTTTTGTACCCAGTATGGACATTTTAAGTTTCTAGTTATGTCTTTTGGATTGACCAATGCCTTGGTGACATTCATGGATTTGATGAATAGGGTCTTCTATTAATTTTTGGACTTGTTCATCATTATTTTCATAGATGATATTTTGGTATACTATAAGAGCGAGGTGGATTATCCGAATCACCTCTGCATTATATTGCAGACCTTGAAGAAGAAACAGTTGTATGCCAAATTCTCAAAATGTGAGTTTTGGTTGAATGTTGCCACTTTTTTGGGTCATGTCATTTCTAATGAAGGGATCATAGTAGATCCATAGAAAGTTACAGTGGTGAGGAAGTGGCCTAGACCCACGACTCCCATCGACATTCAGAGCTTCTTAGTTTAGCGGGTTACTACAGAATGTTTGTGGATAGTTTTTTGACTATTACTGCTCCGTTCACTAAATTGACTTAGAAAAAGGTAAAAGTCTATTGGTTTGATGTTTGGGAGGGTAGTTTTAAAAAACTTAAGGATAAGATAACTTTAACTCTGATTTTGACTTTGCCTAAAGGCATTGATGGGTTTGTGGTATATTGTGATACATCTCATGTGGGGCTTAGTTATGTCCTGATGAAGCATGGCAAGGTGATAGCTTATGCCTTTTGATAGTTGAAGGTGCATGACTAGAATTATTCAACTCATGAATTGGAAATTTTGGTTGTGGTGTTCGTATTAACAATTTGGCGTCACTATTTGTATAGAGTACATATGGATATCTTTTCCGATTATAAGAGCCTGCAATATGTGTTTACTCAAAAAGATCTTAACCTCAGACAAAGGAGATGGCTTGAGCTTCTCAAGAATTATGACATGAGTCTTCACTACCACCCAGGTAAAGCTAACCTGGTTGCTGATAACTATATTAGGTTATCTATGGAGAGTCCATCCCATGTGGAGAAGGAGAATTAGGGGTTGGTGAAGGATATTCACCATTATGGTAACTTTAGAGTTCACCTTTTGGACTCTAACAATGGTGGTACATTTGTGAATAAAGTGGCGCGGTCATCTCTTGGTGCTGAAATCAAGGAGAAACTGTTAGATCGTGTCTTGATGAGGATCAAGGATGATGCAGGTGGGCATAAGGTAATGTCCTTTGAGATTGGTGGTGATGATACCTTGTGGTACCAAGAGAGATTATGTGTTCCTGATGTGGATGGTTTGTGAGAGAGGATATTGGTTTAGGTACATAAGTCGTGCTATGTTTTTCATCCTGGTTTAACGAAAATGTATCACGACCTTAACAAGATGTATTGGTAGAATAATATAAAGAGGGATGTGGAAAATTTTGTGACCAAGTGTATGGTGTGTCAACAAGTGAAAGTTGAGCACATGAGGCCCAGGGAATTATAGCAAGATATCAAGTTGGCAGAATGAAAATAGGAGATAATCAACATAGATTTGTTACGGGTCTTCCTCAATTTTAGAACCAATTTGATTTGGTTTGGATCATCATGGATAGGATGATAAAGTTGGCTCACTTTTTGCCAGTGAGAACTAACTTCTCAGCTGAGGATTATGCAAGGTTATACCTCCAAGAGATTGTGAAGTTGTATGGGGTAGTTGTTTCTTTTTTATCTTGGTATGCAGTTTTTATTTCACTTTTGGCTATCATTCAAAAAGGTTTAGGGACCAAGGTGAGTCTTAGTACTTCTTTTCACCTGTAGTCGGAAGGGCAAGTAGAAAAGACTATTTATACATTGGAGGATATACTCCATGCTTTCATGATTGACTATGATAGTAGTTGGGTTGAGCACTTACCTCTTGTAGAGTTTGTATACAATAATATCTACCACTGTAGCATTGTGATGGATCCATTTGAAGCGTTGTATGGTAGAAGGTGTAGGTCTCTTAAAAGGTGATTTGAGGTTGGTGAGGCAGACATGTTTGGCCTAGAATTGGTTCACCAAGCTAAGAAAAAGGTTAAAGTGATTTGGGATAGGCTTATGGCTCCCCAAAGTCGCCAAAAATCCTACATAGATATAAGGCATAGGAAGTTGGAGTTTGAGGTTGGCAATAGGGTATTCTTGAAGGTGTCTCCCTATTATGTAGTTTGGGACGAAGGGGTAGATCAGTCCCCGGTATATTGGTCCATACGTGATTTTGAGGAGGGTTGACAATGTTTTATATAAGTTGGATTTGCCTCCTAGTTTAAACTCCATTCATTTAGTGTTCTATGTTTCTATGTCTAGGAAATGTATAGGTGATCCATCACAATTTATGCCTGTCAAGGATATTGGTATTTTGGATTTCCTATCTTATGAGAAGATCATGGTTGAAATCTTGGATTGTCAAGTTCATCGATTGCGGACCAAAGATTTGGCCTCGATAAAGGTTTGATAGAGAAACCACAAGGTAGAAGAGGCTACATGGGAAGCTGAAGGGGACATGAAGTCCAAGTATCCGTTCCTATTCCCCATTTTAAAAATGCATGCTCAAGTTATGTGTTGTTCTTATCCTCTTTGTTTTCTATTTTGTTAAAGGTAAGAGTAGAGACATTTGGGGTTTAATCGTCCTTGTACTACCTTGTTCTATCATTTGAGGAAGAATGATCCTAGTAGGAGAGAACTGAAATACCCTTGGTTTTGGTCCTTGAAAATTTCCTTTGTCTTGAACATTCTTATCATTATATGAATCACCATATGTGTTGTATGGTGTGGGTATGGGTCATGTGACCCAACTCGTAAGTTATCTAGTATATGGTAATTGGGTTTCTGTCGTGATTATGATTTGGTGGGTATGGGTCATATGGTTTGGCGATGGTTCGTTGGGTTGGCTTGGCTTGGCTCTGATATGAGTGGCTCACTAAAAGCCATGAGGATATGGTACGAGTGGTAAGGTGTAGTCCTATGTTGTCTAGGATCAATCCTTTTAGATTTTGTCTTGGGTACAATTGGACCATACTAGTCGTATGGTCTGGTCACGAGTTGGGGCCATGGAGTCGGATGGTGGACAGTTTGTGGATGTCTAACTTTCTATTCTGGGTACAAGTGGATGGTACTAGTCGTATATTGTGGTGACGAGTTAGAGGGTAACTCGTACCCCCTTGCAGAAATTTTTACAGTTTAAGTTGGGGGCATTCTGAATAT
The DNA here is from genome assembly GCF_002878395.1 of Capsicum annuum. NCBI lineage: Eukaryota > Viridiplantae > Streptophyta > Magnoliopsida > Solanales > Solanaceae > Capsicum > Capsicum annuum. The sequence goes on along the minus strand of NC_061120.1, from coordinate 99,942,546 downwards.
TTCCCCTTTTAACTCCTTTTGACCCCATGACATAAAACACCTTTTGGGACTTCATTAACCTTCTATTCTCAATCAAACACTATTAAACTCTCTTAAAATTACTCTCAATCTTAGGGTTTAAGAAGAGGCTAGGGTTTCTTCAAGGAAATCAATTAAGGCTCTTAAGGGTGATTTCTTACCTTCTTCCTTGTTGTCTAAGGCATATTACTCCTCCCTCATTGTTAGTTCAACTAAAATCATGATTTAATGGATGGTTTTCATGGTATTATTGTGGTATGTTTGGGTTTTGAAATATATGTTGGGGGTTTTGGTTGTTCTTGGTTAGATAATATTTTATCATGTTTTTCTTATGATTTTCATGTTATAATAATGGTTTGAACATGTGGTTACATGGGAATGGTCAATAGATACTTGGTTTTGGTTTTAGAAACTATGTGCCCTCAATATGTTTGTTAAAATGCCAATGAGAATGATTTTGTCACATAGTTTGACTAGTTTTGAAATCTTTGTATTACATAATATGGTAATGGAACTTAAATTGGTTTGGTTTGTTTTAAATGGATTGGGAAGGCGTTGGTGGTATTGGATTTGGTTTAATTAGAAACCTTGTAGGGGTACATGGGAATCCCTAAGACTTGACTAATAACATTGCTTGCAGACTATAGTCGGTATGAGGATAACACTTCGTGATGCCTTAATACTTAACTCCTAGAATCGATGGTTGGGTTATGTGTTGAATTTTTTAATTGGGCAATAATGGTAGCTAGTAATAGCTAATCGTAAAGGTGTGAGTCCAATTGGCGGACACTGGAAACTTATGTTTTCCGACCGGAGGGGTGGTCATGGTGACCATATTCTTGTACGGTACATAGGAATCCCAAAATTTTTTACTTGTATGCATGTATCATAGAGGGTAAAGGGTATAAGAAAATCCCGACCCCTATGATATCTCCAGTTCGTGCGGCTACATGCACTGGGGCTCGTTCAGGAGATAATACTAGATCCATATAGCCTATGGGTGATTATGATGGTAAAGCTATACAACCCAAGTTAAAGTTTTAAATGCATGCTAAACTCGATTCCTATTCCTAGCACGATATATATGTATGTAAGTGATTGAATATGGTTATTTTCTTTGGCTTTAAATAATGGCATTATTTTATCCTTATCCTGAGTACATGCTAGCTTTCACCTGCTAATCGTCTTCGAATATTGTATCCCCATACGATGCAGGAAATGACCATACTACTACTCCTTCTCAATGACTTAAATTTGGGGACAACATTTGTATCAGACTGAAGTGGTGAGCTTCCATACTCCGGAAGACTCCATTTCATGCTATGGATTTCCTTTTACACTTTTGTTATTTCCTGGACTTTGGTTTTGGATATGGTCGTGACTACTATGGGCATGGCTGATGTCGGTATTGGTGTCAACCTTGGCAATGGTATTGGTATTGGGGTTGACACCGATTGGATGTTTGGTTGGATATTTGGTTGGTTATGGTTATGAACTTCTTTAAATGTCTTTCAATAAATTTTGTTATATCTTATTGTATGTTCGAAATTCTTCTGACATAGGGCACATGGCGGTTATGGTGGGGTGTTGGGGGTGGTATCCATCCCATTCGGACTTGAGATGCTCGACACGACTAGGCTCTGGTTCGAGCCGTGTCAAAAAGAATACTTAAAATATGTTTTGAAACTGAGGACGTATGTCATTTGCTGAAATATGCATTTAAAACATATTTGTACATAAAAGTTGTGAGGCATAATGAAATCTCTAAATCATAAGCTAAAACAATTCTTTAAATTGGGAGGCTGTAGAAGCATAACTATTATATTTAATCTCAAGTCAATGTTGAATATGATGTAAAACTGTACTGAATGTTAAGCAAATATAAGGATAAGAACTTGACTGCAAACTGAATGCTTGAAATTGAACTGCAATACAATGACCCTATATAAAATACATATATACTGATGTGCTGTGATAATTTGAAAATTTATAGTATAAAAGAAAGTAAAATTAAATCGAGGATCATTTATGAGAACTGGGTCTGAAATAGTGGGATGTGAACAGATGCAATGACCAAGTAAATAAACATTTAACTGATCAATACTGTACTAAATAAATTTATTACAAGGTCACACAATAACTGAGTTTGAATATGGGAAAAACTATTAACCGACATATAACCATGTGATTTAACCATGGAGTAAAAAAGGGCCGAATATACCTTGCCAGTGTATAAAGGCTGATCTGACATGGTATCACTAAACTGATATCTAAAATACCTAAGGTGTCAATCCTGATCTGATGGGTGACCTTTAGAACCTACGATAGCTTCATACTTCTGGGGCTTAGGGACTTCTACTAAAGGTCTCAACCTAACTGATGGATAAGCCTCCATTCCTACGTCCACTCGGTGCTAAGTACTACTCCAATGGAATATAAACTGTTATACTGAATAGCTCAATAATACTGAAGTTCTGAGGTTGAAAGATAAGTTTTCTGTCTAAAAATATTCTAAATCATGAAAACTGAAGGACTGAGTGTTTGGATGACAATATATGATATTCTAGGTCATTGGGTGTTCATAACCCGCCATCTCTAAAGCATGCAACTAATAATGAATATTTAATGTTTGGAAGAGAAAAAGAGAAAGTTCATAATTCTAAGGTAAGTGAAATTACTATTTTCCATGGGAAAAGATGGCATGTCTACTAATATGAACTGAAATTTGGAAAATCATTATAAATAATGCTAAATTGTCTTGAAAACTCATACATCATACATAGCTTGATCATATGGTTTAAATCTAAGGTAATATTGCATAAATAATGCATTAACATGAGCATATTGTGAATGGTGTAATATAGTATAAGGAACCATATATCATTGTGAAAATATGCTCGTGAATGTAAATATATCAAGAAGAATTGAATTGAAGCTTGAAATTCTATCTGGGCAAAACCCTAGTTCATGGGAACCATTGAAATTATAACCGAAATTTATAATTTAAGACTAGGTTTTTGGGCATAAGGGTGGAAAGGAATCCTTTATTGAATACCCACATACCTTGACTGATGAAAATCTTGAACTGAAGCATTGAGAATTTACCTTTGATAAAAACCCTAGGCTTAGGCATGCTTGAGAGTGGAATAACTTGATTTTCTAACCTAGAATGAGTTTGGGGAAAATAATGAGGGATTTGGGGTGATTGATAGATTTATACCTCTTGTAACAACTGAAACAGTGATGTTTTGGGGTAAAAAGAGTGGGAAAAGACCAAACAACCCTTTTAAAATCATCTAAGAAGTTTTTTATATCAGTCCTGGCGAGTTTGATGATGATCCGTAGGGTATGAGGACGAATCGTGGCTTGATTCATCATCTGGGTCTCAAATTGTTGTCCCTACTAACATGAACAGTCACCCTGACAACTCATAGGGTCTGGCTGCGGGTCGTAGCCTGAGTAGTCACTGGCAGCTTGGACAGTGCTTCAGGAAATTGCCCATTAGTTTTTACTCCAATATCGAATTAAGGCGAAACTAGATGCATTGGAAAGATAATTTAGTTATCTATATTTTTGTTGGTATTTATATCCAAAACTCTTATTAATATATAAATTATGCTCATTTAAATTTGACTATGCCAAGATTCTTCTCAAGAATTCAATCGGTAATGGATATTTTGACTTGTCTTTGAGATAGGAGTTATTTGAGGCCTTAATATATGTATAAATCACTTATCAAACTACCAAAAAATAATTTTTTTATTTTAAATTTACTTAATGCTTCTATATTGGCTTGAATTTATGGGGTGTTACATTTTTATAATACCAAAGGAACTCAACTCTTCAAATAGTTGTATCTCTTATCCAAAGGGACACAACTCTTCAAATAATTTTCTCTTACAGCCCTTCAAAAAGTTGTGTCTCTTTTCTTTTAATTGATAATATAAACATATAAATAATTATATATTATTTCTCCTTTAATATGGATCCGGGCTGACCTACATAGGTGGCCCAATCCAATTTTCTTCGATTGTTTTTTTGTTCTTTTCTTTTTACTTTTTTCAAATTTTTATTTAAATTTATCCATATTCGTATCACATTATATAGATACTGTAAGACATACTATTAAGCACAAATTAATATAATTAATACCCAAAAGATAATTAAAATTATTGAAGTGTAAGACAAATAATAACGAAATATATATATATTTTCTTGGAATATCACTTGGAAAAAATTATGCTTATACAATTAGGTTATTTAAAAATTAATTACACTTATGAGTAACTGAGAGCCAGAGACTATAGATGATTTGACTAGTGACACTTTTAAAACTCAATTAGGGAATTAATCCGCGCTTCGCGCGATTATTAAAATCTTATTAATTTAAATTAAAAAAAAAGGACACTCATGTTCTCTTCACAAATATGTTGTTTTAAGAAATAAAACATCTTTTTAATAATATTTTGAGACCTTTACTTATAAAAATATTATCAACTTCCTTTAATTTTGAGAAAAAACTTCAAAAAAATATTCCATCTCGATAGAGTTCACCTTTACATGATTTTCGAAAATCACTCTTTATTTTATAAATATTATAGTATTTAGTTTCTCATCGAAGGTAGTGGTATAGACTGCATACATTGATCCTCCCCAAACCCCACTTTCTGGGAGTACACTGGGTATGCTATTGTTTAATTTCTCATATAATTAGTACATAAACTTTTTTATTTTATATAATATTTTGTATGTAGTTATTGAACATGTTATTTCATTGCTAAAAATTTGAAGCTTATATATTCGTATACATAATTGTGTCACATAAAGTAAGAGGAAAAGAATGGAGTAATATTTGTACATACCTTCTATGGAATTTCTCAGTGTTTTTACTAATTACATCCTCAGGTATTTCATTAACAAAAAATACTCCTTAAATTTTCTAAAACATTCTTTTAAAAAAGATCAACATTCTTTCTTTTCTCACTTGCTATTTCTTTAGTCGTATACTTTCAGCATAATTCCTTATCAGACAAAATAAAATAGAATAAAAACATTACTACTCTCTGATCTTAAGCCAAAAATTATTGTATTCAATATAATATAGGTAAAATTATTTTTAAAATATATAAAATAAAAAAATGGACTCATATTTTTATTTTGTTTTGTTTTCTCGCCCGGTCTCTAGTGGGTGGCGCTCCCAAAAAAATTTCTTCATAGTAACCATAATGGCTCGAATCTAAGACTTCTGGTTAAGAGTGAAAAGAACTCATACAAAGATTATAGTACCATGTACTTATCACCAAGTAAATAATGGTTATAGATATTTTAATCTATGGTAAATATCTCACATTATGAATGTTAACAATTTATTGTTAATTAAATACTGAGTTGATCATTAGATAATTTATAGATTCATCCTGTCTCAAACTTTCAAATCGCGTGAATCTCTTTTGAATAATAAATCAAAATCCTACAATTGAAATTAATACGTAAATGATTGTCATAAATTTAAAATTTTAAATGCACAAACACTATAAAAAAAAATTGAAATCAATTACGTACCTCATAGCTAAATTATATGTAATTAATATAAAGTACTTCAACATAAAGGTGTTACTATTGGGATCCACATATTTTATCAAGTCAAAGCATATATAATTTGAGAAACTTCATTATTTATCCAAATTTACTGAGAAAATTATCCCATTGAGAAAAAAAAATATAATATATTTCATAATGTTTCAAAAAGGAGGTTGTAAACTTATAATTTTTTTTTTACCTCTTACAATATATGGTGAGTTATACCATGTATGAGAGTAAAAATGGCGCATTTGTGAATATATAAAATATGAGTACATATGTTACATGGAGGATAAGTAGAAAATCACTCATTGGCCATTTTTTTAGCACCCAGTTACAGTTAATTAAGAACATTTATAACCTAATACGAAAGAAATATTTTACATTAAATACAATTTTAAATTCAATAATTAAGAAAGAGAAGTAAATCATCGTTCTCTTTTAATTGAGCAATAAATGTGGAATTAAATTTATTGATAGAGTTATTTTAATTTTATACAAATTTTTGAGGCAAATATAAGGAAAAAAGATTAAAAAGAATGGCTTGAACATGATAACCAAATAAGCAGATAAATATCGGCATAAAATTATAGGTTAATATGTCCTATATTAAATAAGAAATTATAGGAGGAGAAAAGTTTGAAACATTACATTATATGTTAAAGTATCTAATAAATAAAAAATAATTAGGAAAGACAAAATATTGATAAATTAACCTTTAATAATAATTAAAAAAAGACTGGTGACATAGATGAATTATTAATATTGAAGTCATTTAGCATAGTCTAAGTGTTCTTCATTTATTAATTTTATTGAAAGAACTAAATGTACCATATTTAACATAGTTAATAGTAGATAACTAAAAGAATTAAAGATTTTTATTTTACTTTTAATTTTGAATATAGTACATAAATGAAATAAAGAAGATTAAAGAAGGAAAAAGGAGAAAAAAGAATATTTTTTTCATATTGATCATTAAAGAAATCAATATTTTTTTCATATTAATCATTAAAAAAATCATCCGTTTTGTTATGAAATATAAAGCAAAGAAGAAGACAAATGGAGAGAAAAGAGAAAGTGATTCCTATTTCTCTTGAGGGTTTCTTGATTGGTCTTTTACGATGAAGGAAAATTCATATGTTTATAGGGAAAAACTAACTCTGTCTCAAAAGTTGGGGTTTCTTACTTTTCATAAATAGACATTCACTATGTATGGAAATACATTTATAATACCCCTCCTTGAATGTCTAATTGATAGATAATGTGACTCGTTAAAACCTTACTATAAAAAAAATTACTGGAAAAATATAGTGAAGGAAAAAGTGTACACATCTCTAATAACGCACATATAGGTCGCTCAATAAAAATCTTACAAGAAAAATCTAGTGGGAAAAAAACTCGTAAAGGAAAAAAATGTATAGCGCGTATTAACTCCCCTTAATGACAACATCCTTGAACCTTTGCATCTCGATCTTGTGCACCATCTTCTTGAAAGTTACAGTTGGAAGAGATTTGATGAATAAATCATCCACATTTTCACTTGAATAAATTTTTTTCACGTTAATATCACTATTCGTTTGGAGCTCATGTTTATAAAAAAACTTTGTGAAATGTGCTTCATTATATCTCCTATTATGAATCCTTCCCTAAGTTGTGGTATGCATGCTACATTATCTTTATATAAAATCATGGGTATTTTGACACATATCAAACTATATTTTTCTTGAATGATATGTATCATGAATCTCAACCATACACATTCTCGTCTTATTTCATGAATAGATATTATCTTAGTGTGATTCGATGAAGAGGCTACGATAGACTGCTTTGTATATCTTCAAGATATAATAGTACTCTCATATATGAACACATATCCTGTTTTAGATTGACCTTTATATGGGTCAGATAAATTCCCAGCATTAGCATAACCAACAAGATCATGACTACAATCTTTAGAATAAAATAACCCCATATCGATAGTCCCTTTTAGGTACCATAATATGTGTTCGATCTCATTCCAATATTTTCTAGTAGGATCAGAACTTTACCTTATAAACAAATTAAATGAAAAGTTTATACCAGGCCTTGTAGTATATGCAAGATACATTAGTGCACCAACTGCACTAAGATATGGTACTTCATAACCAATTCAATTGGTTATATTTTTCATTTCAGCAAATAATCTATTGCTTTTGAAAACTCTCCAAGAGTTTCAATGATTTTAAAGTTATAAATTTATGCAATATAAGAATTAGAAATAAGTTTCCCATAAACTATTATATGCTTCAGATATTTTGAATCCTTAAAAAATTTTCTTACAAATTTTGTCAAGTGAAAATATTCAACATTTCATGTGGGACATCTTCAAGTGTTTGGACTGCAAATCAAATAAGTTTTATGCTTACCAAGATTCATCCTTTCATGTCACTTGATAAGTAGTTCTACATCTTCATGCTTAAATAAACATAGAATTTAGATCCTTGTAATCTTTTACAATATTGTGTCAATATTGTATCAAATATATAATCGATGATATATTATTTTGTATCGATTAACAATGTGACATAATATTTTGAGATATCATCAGTTCATTATTTTTAGGTACCTAAATCTTTTTTAAAGGTTTCATGAAGTGCTATGTTGAAGAATCCTTAATAGTATAATGCCTTCTTATTATAATCATTTGCTTATTTTTTTCAAGAATTATTGCTTTTAGAACCGATTGATCTACCATGCTTCATACAGGTAGTTGTCACGACCCGAACCGGGGCCCTGGCCGTGACGAGCATTCCCAAACCCAAAGGTCCGGAATGCCCTCTGTCTATCTAGTAATCATGCACATAATTAATATGATCAAAGTAATACGAAATAGATACAATAATACGAAAACATGGTCAACAATTTAAAACAGTTAAAGGCCTGAAAACATGCCCAACAATATTTAATAAACATCTACAACAGTCTACGAAATCTCTACTGACATACTATCTGAATAATTGGGACAAGGACTCCAGCAGAACAAAACCATACTGAAATAAATACCTAAATGACTAGGCCTTTCGAAGCAAAGAAGTCTCACCGACTGAACTCTGAGACAACCCTGTCTGTAGACTCTACTTAGAATTTGGACCCCTAGACTGTGCCTCAGTACCTGGGAGGAAGGGGGTTAACACAATTGTACTAGCACGCGAAGCAATCCAAAATAGAGTAATTGAACATCTATATACATATATATAATACGTGAGAGCAAATTTTCATTAAACATTATGCATAAAACAGTTTCTGAAAACACATGGGCATCTTCTGAAAACATGTAACCTGTCTGTAAATCTCAAACTTTAATCTATGTATTACTGCTGAGTTAGGTGGTATCCCCTATAAGTCTGATATTCCACGGGCGATATGAAATCCGTCATTGACTCGGCGGGAAAGCCTCCAACCTGAGTATGTTGCAAGAGTTGGAGTTCCTAAATCTGATATGCCACACGACACTTAAGTCAGCGTATAATAATATACCAGGGTCAGCAAACCACGGTTTTAGGCAATGAGTTGCTTGAACTCAAGCCCTTTTAAGGGAACCACCTAGCATCTCTGTATGCCTATTTTTAACTTAATGTCTAAAATCATGATAGTCTAAAATATTTATTAGTCTGAGTCTGATATGGCATTGGTATGAATTGGTTTCGTCATACCAAGACTTGCAAGTCATGATATTTGAGCCATTATACATTAAGCTAAATCTTTCATTTAAAGCATAATTTCGACCACCAAAAACATGTAACTGATATGGAAGATTTCGCGATTTCAAACTCAAGTCAAAATCATGCAAAAACTTCATCAACATATGGTGGTCTAGTGCCTTTATCAAATCCATGCACTCTTTCATTACATGCATTATGAACATTAAACATTCATGCTAGATTCTGTCTTTAGTGATTTAAAACCACCCTTAGATCATAACAAGAGTTCAATCATTTCATATAGTGCTTTTCAAGGATGCATTGCAAAATAATTCATATGCTATGAGAAATCTGAAAAATTCATAATAAGAGGGAATTCACCAAAAATCATGCTCTCAACAAGAATTCATTCTTAAATACATGATTTCATACATTCATATTCTCAAATCACTTTGGGGAAGGTCAAAAGACCAAAAAAATGATGTTAAAATATTTAATACATGAATATATACATAGATTCAAAAACTCCATTCTAAAACATGATTTTTATATACCCATGAGAAATTAGGAAAACCCCGCGTACCTCTATTTTGGAAAATAATGGGTGCTTCTTGAAGCCAGTGGATTGGGGATTCCGAATCTCTAATGAATTTTGAAAACCCACGGTTGAATCTTGATTTATTTGGGTTTTAAGTTTGAAACCCTTGGGAGTGTTCTTGAGAATTTTTAGATGAATGTGGATGTATTTTGGAGAATTGGGGACTGAATTTCATGTTTATGGCTGAATAGGGGAGGGAAAAGAACCATTTTACCCTAAAAACGGAGTGTTTAAGTCACTTAAAACCATTACATAGGCGCCGCATATGATATCACCTATATTTGCATAGGCTCCACCTATGCTATCGCCTATATTTACATAGGCGCCGCCTATGCTATCGCCTATGCTTTCCAGTGGCCATGTGTGATTGGTTAGGCGACGCATTCTACTTTGAAAGGCCATAACTTCTTGCTCGGGTGCCAGACTTTAGCTAAATTGGTATCATTGGAAAGATAACTCAAAAACCTATCATTTTACACATAGTAGGCACTCTAATTTGACATATACAAAGAGTCATGGTCAATATAAATTGACACAAATGATAATGTCCACTTAAACTTAATCGATCTAAGTAGTTTTCAACTCGTCCTTGAGTCAAAGGACCTCTATGGTCTAAATTTAAGATTGAATGGATTTACTTACTACGCAAATAATTAACATGCCATATTGGCATGGGATTTATGGCTTTGGGATTATCAACGCATCAGAAATCATGGTCTATATTGTAGCCCGAAATACGAGGCGTTACATTATCCCCCATTAGGATGATTCGTCCCCGAATAATGATGTGGAACACAGACAGACACGATTTCAAGCATAATAAGGACTAGGAAAGATAAGATAGGAATAGTACCTTCTGTCTCATCATCCATCGAAGCAAACAAATTGGGATATCTAATTCTCATGTCATCTTCTGACTCCCAACTTGCTTCTTCAACTTTTGGTTCTTCCACAATACCTTCACTGAGGCTATCTCTTTGCTCCTCTGCTTTCGAACTTAGCTATCTAAAATTTCAACGGGCTCTTCTTCGTAAGACAAGGAATCTGTCACTTTAATATCCTCTACTAGCAATACCAAAGAATGATCTCTAATGCATTTCTTCAACATGGATACATGGAATACCGGATGAACGGAACCCAAACTTGCAGGCAATTCTAGCTCATAAGCAATTGCACCAATATGACTTAGCTAACTCATGAACAATTACCCCTCCATCTTCGAAATCTAAGAGTCGCACTCCTAGATTTGCAAGGCGGTGAATATCCTTCACCATCTCTTTCTTTCCTTCTTCTACATAAGAAAGCTGCCCATAGACAACCTACTGAGGGCGTCGGGTATAATATTTTCCTTACTCGGATGGTAATGCAGGCTCATATCATAGTCTTTTAGAAGATCCATCTAGCGCCTCTGCCTGAGTTTCAATTCTTTCTGCGAGAAAACATACGGTAGACTCTTGTGGTTAGTGAAGATATCAACGTGAACACCGTACAAGTAGTGCCGCCAAATCTTAAGTGCAAACACCACAGCCGCTAACTCCAAATCATGGGTGGGGTAGTTCCTGTCGTGCACCTTCAACTACCTAGATGCATAAGCCACTACCTTACCATGCTGCATCAGCACACAAGCTAGTCCCACATAGGACGCATCACAGTATACCACAAAGCTATTACACCCTCGGAAAGGGTCAAAACAGGAGCAGTGGTCAGTTTGTCTTTCAACTTCTCAAAACTATTCTCACACAGACCAGACCACACAAACTTTACCTTTTTTTGAGTCAATTTAGTGAGTGGAGCAGATATGGAAGAAAAACTCTCCATGAAACTTCTGTAATACCCCGCCAAACCCAAGAAGCTCCGAATATCGATTGGAGTCGTGGGTCTGGGCCATTTTCTCACTGCTTCAACTTTCTGGGGATCCACTCTTATCCCGTCACTAGACACAATATGCCCCAAGAAGGCAATAGCATCTAACCATAATTCACACTTAAAAAATTTGGCATACAGCTGATGATCCTTAAGGGTCTGAAGAATAATTCGAAGGTGATTGGCGTGATCCTCTTTACTCTTAGAATAGATCAGAATATCATCAACAAATACAATGATGAATAAGTCAAGAAACTGATGAAATACTCTATTATAGATCTGCATCCCATGGGTGGGACAGACCTCATCTGCCTGAGCATTCTGATCGATGATACGACATAGAGGCATAACTGTGTTTCTGAAATACAAGAGATCATTGATTAGGGGATAGTTCAGACTCCGAAGCAAGAACTAAATCACAAAGAATGGAAATATTTCCTAAAATCCTAGTAGCCTCTTCCTTATAAGTATGGTGCGTTACATACCCATAACCAAAACTCTACCCGGCGCGATTTCGTAGACACCCTGAGACCATGAATTGTGCTTTGATACCAAGTTTTCCATGACCCGAACCAGGGCCCTAGTCGTGATGAGCATTCCCAAACCTTAAGGCCCGGAATGCCCTCTGTCTATCTGGTAATCATGCACATAATTCATATGATCAAAGTAATACAGAATAGACACAATAATATGGAAAAATGGTCAACAATTTAAAATAGTTAAAGGCCTGAAAATATGCCCAACAATATTTAATAAACATCTGCAATAGTCTGCGAAATCTCTACTGACATACTATCTGAATAACTGGGACAAGGCCCACAGCAGACCAAAACCATACTAAAATAAATACCTAAATGACTAGGCCTTTCAAAGCAAAGAAGGCTCACCGACTGAACTCTGAGACAACCCTGTCTGTAGACTCTACTGAGGATTCAGAGGCCTACACTGTGCCTCAGTACCTGGGAGGAAGGAGGGGTCAGCACAATTGTACTGGCACGCAAAGAAATCTAAAATAGAGTAATTGAACATATATACACATATATATAATATGTGAGAGAAAATTTTTATCAAACATTATGCATAAAACAGTTTCAGAAAACACATGGGCATCTTCTAAAAACATGTAACCTATCTGTAAATCTTAAACTCTGATATGTGTATTACTTCTGAGTTAGGTGGTATCTCCTACAAGTCTGATATTCCACGGGCGATATGGAATTCGCCATTGACTCGATGAGGAAGCCTTCAACCCGAGTATGCCGCAAGGGTTGGAGTTCCTAAATCTGATATACCACACAATACTTAAGTCAACGTATAATAATATACCCAGATCGACAAACCACGGTTTTAGGCAATGAGTTGCTTGAAATCAAGCCTTCTTCAGGGAACCACCTAACATCTCTGTATGCCCATTTTAACCATTTTTGTAAATGTAATATTCTGAATGTCTAAAATCATGATAGTCTAAAATGTTTATTAGTCTGAGTCTGATATGGAATTGGTCTGAATTGGTATCGTCTTACCAATACTTTAAAGTCATGATTTCTGACCCATAATACATTATGCTAAATCTTTCCTTTAAAGCATAAATTAGACCACCAAAAATATGTAACTGATATGAAAGATTTCGCGATTCAAAACTCAAGTCAAAATAATGCAAAAACTTCATTAACATATGGTGGTCTAGTGCCGTTAGCAAATCCATGCACTCTTTCATTACATTCATTATGAACATTAAACATTCATGCTAGATTCCGTCTTTAGTGATTTAAAACCACCCTTAAATCATAACAAGAGTTCAATTATTTCGTATAGTGCTTTTCAAGGATGCATTGCAAAATAATTCATACGCTATGAGAAATCTAAAAAATTCATAATAAGAGGGAATTTACCAAAAATCATTCTCTCAACAAGAATTCATTCTTAAATACATGGTTTCATACATTCATATTCTCAAATCACTTTGGGGAAGGTCAAAAGACCAAAACAATGATGTTAAAACATGTAATACATGAATATATACATGAACCCCATTCTAAAACATAATTTTTCTATGCCCATAAGAATTTAGGAAAACCCCGCATACCTCTATTTTGAAAAATAATGGGTGCTTCTTGAAGCCAGTGGATTGGGGATTCCGAATCTCTAATTAATTTTGAAAACCCACGGTTAAATCATGATTTATTTGGATTTTTGGTTTGAAACCCTTGGAAGTGTTCTTGAGAATTTTTAGATGAATGTGGATGCATTTTGGAGAATTGGGGACTGAATTTTGTGTTTATGGCTGAATAAGGGTGGGAAAAGGACCATTTTACCCCAAAAACGGAGTGTTTAAGTCACTTGAAACCATTGCATAGACGCCGCATATGATATCGCCTATATTTACATAGGCTCCGCCTATGCTATCTCCTATATTTACATAGGCGCTGCCTATGCTATCACCTATGTTTTCCAGTGGCCATGTGCGATTGGTTAGGCGGCGCATTCTACTTTGAAAGGCCATAACTTCTTGCTCGGGTGCCGAATTTTAGCAAAATTGCTATCGTTGGAAAGCTAACTAAAAAACCTATCATTTTACACATAGTAGGCTCTCTAATTTGACTTATAAAAAGATTCACTTTTGATAGAAGTTGACACAAATTATAATGTTCACTTAAACTTAATTGATCAAAGTAGTTTTCAACTCGTCCTTGAGTCAAAGGACCTCTTTGGTCTAAATTTAAGCTTGAATGGATTCACATACTACATAAATAATTAACATGCCATATTGGCATGGGATTTATGGCTTCGGGATTATTAACGCATCAGAAATCATGGTCTATATTGTAGCCCAAAATGCGGGGCGTTACAGTAGTAGACTTTGTCCTTCAGGGACATCTAATTGGAGCATTTATAGCTAAATATGAGATTAATATTGGGTCAGCAAATGCTCCAAGAATTTGAACTTAAATTATCTTTTGGATGAGGTTCATATTGATAATAATTCATAACATATTTCTTAGTTGTTTATTATCTCTCCCTTATGTTAGGAAATCTAGCATACACCTCAATTTACTTTAGAGAATTATCTTTGTACTTCATGGTATATTTATTAATCGAAAAAAAATTAAATCAAATATTTGGTTCATGACCTTGAACCAATTGAGATGAAAAACAAAATAATAATCTATTGGTCTAATATATACAAGTGTCATTGTATGCAATATATCATATTTTAGACAACACGTAAAATTTTGTTCTCATTAACGATGGTTCAAATATTTATCGAAGGCATTCAATACCAAACCAACATTATCAAGATGAATTATCTTGATTATGCAATCTGGTAACTTTGATCTTAACTCAATTTCTTTGAGCAAACAATTTTATGGATGTCAAAACTTAGTCTGACAAGAAACACACATATGATCATTCTATATCGATACATCATAATATATATCACATGATAGGTGAACGGGCCCATATTCACCTTTTATACTTTTCATATTTTAAGAGATTCAATTCAAATATTAGTTAGTCCAACTAACTTCTTATGAGAACAAACAACATGAATAATTCTTGAAGAATCTTGTAATTCGTTATCATATATCCAATACTCAATATGCACATCTTTGGAATGTCATAATCATTTATTTCAACTCATGAACTTATTTGTTCTAGTGAACTCCAAGGTTACCATGACATGTGATTTTTTTACTTTAGTAAACTTCTTGTTTAATGTGAAATGAATTTTGTACCAATAAACAATAAACTCTTAGTTTATTATGGCATGTGATCTCACCATTCTTGGGTAACTTTCCATATTGTTGATTCTTATCATAGTAACTTGGAGATAATAGATCTTCCAATTTCTCTACCTCTTTTGGAGGTGGATTGTGATGACCTTACAACCAAGAACACCTTCGAATTTACAAGTTTTACTAAATACATCCACATTCACCCCTAGGGTATAGATCTGTATTTATCATAATCAAAATTCTCATGACTCAGGAATGAAACATAATAATGCCTTAGGCCTATGAAATTATGATATCTTATAGCCTCTTTCATTAAATTGATATTTCAGAAGCAAATCAAGGCATAAGTATGATGTAGAGAATTTTTCTCTAACATATCTTTCAGAGTAGAGCACACCTCAAAGAAATTATTATTTTATGCTTTCTTATGTCCTCATACATTCATATAAGCACAATAATTATTTTCTCATCTTTCAAATGTATCATATACTACTAGCACATTCACTTTAGGAATGAATCAAATTTTCATCTTTCAAACTTTTCATATATTGCTACCACATCCACTTCATGGAATAGAGCATATTCAATGGATTAGTTTTATGACTTTTCACCAAATACATATTATTTAACCTTAGCCATCATAATATCATTAATATAGTGCATTGAGATTCAAACTCAACGTCTTATCCATATAAAGGCGTCGTAGGCCATAAATCGATGATACTTGAACCCAACATCTTATCATTATGATGAACTTATATTCTAACTTGATGTCTTAATCTTTTATAAGATCGAACTTTAATTCACCATCTTACTCCGAATCAATGAGACAAAAAAATCTTTTAGTTTACCTTCTGACAAACAAAAACTAGATTGCTTCTAAAAACTTGACAAAATATACATATAGAGAGACAACTTTTATTGTTTGAATTATGATACCCTTTGTGAAGAATTTATGTACACAATCAAAACAATACTAAATATAATTTCTCATGATAATTTTAAAAATCAAGGCTTAACCTTAATTCTACTTCCTAAAAAAAATAAACATATCTTTTTCACATAATTTAGATGATTGAACTTTCTGTGAAAAGACAAATCAACTGTTGCAGAAAGCATAACTTGCTCAACATTATATTATTTTACTGGTGTTATCGCATAATGAGACAAAATAATAAAGCCAAACCTCATAAATGATTAAAAACAAAGATACCATGAGGCAATGGTTGGTCTGTGGCTTTTGCGAAATTTCTTAATTAGTTTAGAGATTCGTGTTGATAACGTGTTATGAAATATAAAGCAAAGAAGAAGAAGAAGAATGGAAGAAAAGAGAGAGTGATTCTTAATAAGAAAAGAGAGTTATAGGTATTTCTCTTAAGGGGTTTGGTTCTTGATTGGTCTTCTACAATGAAGGAAAATCCCTATATTTTATAAAAAAAAAAAAAAAAACTAACTCTATCCCAAAAGTTGGGGTTTCTTACTTTTTCATAAATAGACATTCACTATATATGGTAATACATTTATAAGATTTTTTGAACTTTTTCACTATTTTTTTTCTTTTCATTAATTCACTCTAATTCTCTTGATTTTCCTTTTTTTTTTTAAATCAAAAGCTTGACTTATACATTTAGATTTTTTAATTGAACATTTTTTCTTAAAGATCAAAAAAACAAATCTGGTAGGCTATGGGGCTTCTTTCAAGTCATTTTGGCAATAGACTATTTAAACAAATGGATTATTTTGGCAATATATACATACATACATACATACATACATATATATATATATATATACATAAACATATACTTTTTTTATTGATTGATATATTTTCTTGTTAGGTAGTGAGATACTAGATTTTTTAAAATTATTGATACTTCAAGAAAAAAACTCAATTGAGATGCTTAATTGTGAAAATCATGTGATATATTATCTGAATTAGAGAGAATCAAACAAAAAGAATATCAGAAAAGTAAAGAAAAGAGCCAAAATAATGAATCGTTGGCTTAAAAACTAAGAGCCAATAAATTCAATGTTATCAACAAAGTAATAAGTTGAAGATATTTTCCATTGCCCATGACATAGTGTAAAATTTTGTAATAAAGTCTTGATCTTGGTAGGTACATTTTGTCACGACCCAAACTAGGGCCGGACCGTGATGGGTATCTCAAGTCCAACCGGCACTAGAGACCACTCCCTGCACATAACCAAATAGAACAATGTACCCCTAGCGTTGGAATAAATTCCAAACATATAACAAAATAGCATAGGATAAGCTCAAAGAATTTAAGACATGTCTATAACCGATAACCGGCCAAAACAACCAACCAACATCACCTAAGTACATAGTAATCCACAAATCCTTCTAACAAAATCAAAATCAATAAAGTGTTGGGTCATGCCCCTGACCCTGACAATGACAATAACAATGTTAATGATAATGTGAACTCTCAATTCTAATCTATGAATGAAAACTGATGAAATGTCCAATCTCCTGAAAATGGAAGCTCACCACTTCACTACTAACGATCGACTAACCGAGTCGATCCACCTAACATTGCATAGGAAAAGTAGAATTATCTACGATGCCTGCATTACATAGGGATACAACATCCGAAGACAGTTAGTGGATTGAGCAATAACATGTAACTCAGGAATAAGGGATAAAATAATGCCAATTCAAAACCATGTGAACATCATCATATACATACATAAATAAATATGTGAAGAAAGGGAACAAGGCTTAACATACACTTTAAAACTTTATCCTGGATTTATGTAGATCAACATCATAAAAAGGCACCTACGGGCTAGATGGGTCAAGTTCTTCACTAGCTGAAAGGGCCCCGGTACGTGTAGCTGCATGAACTAAAGGATGTACATATGCACCATGGGGGACTCAAACCTACCGGTATACCATGGTAACTTAAGTACCCAATCATGTAATATAATATAGAGGACTCAAACCTTCCAATCATATAATAAGGGGGACTCAAACCACCCAATCACTTAGACCCCCACATTGGTAACCACGGTTTTCAGTATTGGTCTCTCGGGACCTCTACTTTCATGACTCAGCTACACAACCCTCTTTTAAGTCCCATTAAAATATTTATCACATATTTCATTGAACCATAATACATATTTAGGCATACACTATTGGTATCATCATACCAACTACACTTGCAAGGTAACATCAGTATGCCATCACAAATCTATTAACTTGGGAAAATGACTCCCTTTGTTCATTAAATCAACCATCATATTTTAATAACCTCTTTATTTCATGCAATTATTCCAAAAATAATTCAATGCAATTTTACTCGTACTCAAAACCACTATCACAAAATTAGGTTGGGGTTATTACCAATTCAATTGTCAATATTCACAAAATTTGAGAAATCACAATCCCCTAGTTTATTCACCATGCCCATGCATTAAATTGATTTCAATACCACTATTTAAAACATAATAAATGCATATGTAAACATGAAACATCACATAATCAATAATCATTCAAAACCCTCAACCCATGTTGAACCAATTGAACGATTCAAATACATGCTTTTCATAAAGTGAGGATTAGGGAAGAGTAACATGCCTGAAAAATTAATTTTTATGGAGATAATTCAACCTTTGAGCCCTTAGATGACCTACTTCTTGGAAACCTTAAGTATCTTGCTTGAGTGAATTTAGAGAAAAGGAAGAGTGTTTTGATTACGTTATGAATAAGAAATAGCCCCTTTTATGTTTTATGAATGTGGGGTTTTAATTGGGTAAGAAGAGAATTATCCAAAGTTCCCTCAACTTAAAAGCTAAAAAAATATTGCTAGTGACTACGGGTCATACTACGACTCGTAACAACACATTACGACTCGTCATCATAAGTCATAGCCAAGACAGTCTTATTAGGCACACATACTATTCACCCTACGACTTACATCATACGACTAGTTAGGGGTTCGTATGACTCATAGGATCCTAGTCGTCACCCGCACAACAACATTTGGAACATACACTGGTTTGACTACGGTTGAGGCATCACGACTTGTAATGAGTCCATATGACTCTTTTGGTAGCCATCCGTACTTAGAACAATAAACTTGGCCACACACACTAGTTAGACTATGATTTAGGTCCAAAGACTCGTCAAGACTCTCTATGACTCTTAAAGGGAGTCGTAGTTTGGACAATATGGATAAAATTTTAAAATTTGTAAGGACCAAGAATCTGGGGTGTTACACATTTATTTCTTTTAATGAAATAGTTAATTGAAAATACTAAAATAAGTAGTAAAAATGTCTCTCTCTCTCTCTCTCTATATATATATATATATATATATATATATATATGTATATATATATATATATATATATATATATATATATATCATTCAAAATTTTATACTTTGCCAAACTACTTAATTTGATAATCTCTCTTGATGAATCTTTCAAGACCATTAAACTTCCTTCTTTATCTTGATAAACTTGTATCAAATTAAATTAATTCTCTCATTGATGAATTTTACACCGCTATCAAACTTGCTTCTTCATCTTAATGAACCCGTGTTTGACTATTATTACACAAGAAGAAGTTGCAAAGAATATTTCTATGATTTTCATCAAAATGATGATTACCATATTATCACATAAAAATAATGAAAAGAAAAAAGAGGACAAAAAACACTATTAAAGAAGAAGAAGGAGAAAATGCAAATGAGTATCTAACAACTCCATAGATGATTGGTATTTATAGATTAATAAATATATAAGAATTACGTAGAATGAAGTTGAGAAAACATGTCATTTAAGTAGAGAATACAAATAGATGATAGTTTTTTTTATAAATCATGAGATATAATTATATATAGTAAATATGATAGATTTTTTAAAATTGATAAAAAAAAATTGATTAGTGAAAGAATGAAGTAAAAAATTCAAAAAAAAAAAAGAAAAATAATAGAAATGGGGGCCATAGAGAGGTGCCACATCACCTTTTCTATGACTCTCCTTTATATATATATATATATATATATATATTCAAAACGGACAAAAAAAAATTTTTTTTTTCACTTTAGGTTCTAATAAAAGAGGGATCGATGTTTTTTTTTATTATTTTAAAAAGTTTGGGGCAAGGTTTTAAGATTACTATCATACTGTCAATCACATAATATTGAAGGAATAATCAGTGAAACTGACTCTCTTATTCTTGAAAAGATGATAGAGAGTCAATGGAAAGTTTCTTGGGAGCTAGTGGAACATGTAAAAGACATACAAAACAAATTAGATGTAGTGCAAGGAAAAATAATCAATATATTCAGAGAAGGAAATAGTGTAGCTGATGCTTTAGCTAATGTAGTAATAAAAGATCAGTCAAACAAGGAGTAAAACAGGTTCCCAGATCTGCCAGCTAATGTGAGAAAGTTAATCAACATGGACAAGGCATAAACCCCCAATCTCAGAATCAGGACTCGCAAGATAAATAATCACTAATGGAAGCTAAGAAAAGAAAGCATAATCAAAAGGAGTCATTCATACATATGAAAAAGCACATAGAAGGTCCCAATATTTGTAGATCCATGGGGATACGAAAGACATACATAAATAACTTAATTATTTCTTCTAAAGGCAATATTTTGTGCCTACACTAGCTAGTTGCCCTAGGTACCAAAAACCTTCACCAAAAAGGAGAGTACATGGAGCCTCTAGCCATAACACCTAATATTTGCTTGAACCAGTTGGGACATTGCTGATTCATCATCAGACTCTACAAGAAAGGTAAACTTTTAGAAAGTTGGTTTTGAGATGGGGAAAGATGAAAGAGGGAAAGTAGAGAAACTTACAAAAGAATATAAATCCAAGTGTTGGTATGTTACTTGAGTCTTATGGGGATGCACCCCGACCACCTGAGTTGTGTTTACTGTTAGAATGTTGGAAAGGTAAAGGAAAAGAAAGAAAGGAAAATGATCTACCTGAGGAAAGAGAAACTGATAGGTAGAGATTCATCAATGAAATGCAAGGATCAAGCTTGAAGATTATACAGATCAAGTACAAGATGAAGCTCAAATTCCAGTTTGGAGGGAAAATTGTAGAGGAAAGACGACTATGGAGAATGAAAAGTACTAAGTACGCTTGTCCAAATTTCCTTTTATATTTATTAGTAAACTTTTCATCTTCTAATTTATTGGATTGGGACTTTGTTTGGACCCTTCCATTCAATGTAAAGATGTGGACCGTGTTTTGAGATTTCAATATTAATAAAATGGTCCGGACTGGACCAAAAATTTTTAATTAAAAAAAAGTATTACTATCATACTAGTATACGTACCCACGTGATGCATGAATAATATTAAAATATTATTTATAATCAATTCATATTGGAATATTTTGTTCGAACATGTTAAATCATATAAGTTTTAGAAAAAAGTTCAGCTATCAGATTATTTCTCAATGAAATATGGAAACAACAAAAACTATGCCCCTACCCACTTATCACCCCTACCCCTACCTCCACGTCCATATCCATCCCCCACCCTTAATTTTTTCAAAAAAATTTACCCCTCCTCCCACACACATTTCCACCCCTACCCCAATCCCCCTACCTCTAAAAAATCTACACAAAAAATAAGCATTAGTTGTAAAAAAGTTATAATTTTTATTTTTTATTATATTATTCATAATTTAAATCAACAACACCTCCCAAACCCCATACTATATATACATTTTAAAATTATTTTTGTATGTTACATGTATAAGCAGTTGAGCTTTCTTATCTCTTATCTCAAAATATTGAAATTAATATAGATAATTTTGTTATGCATAACACAAAAATGAAATAAATATTAGAAGAGGACTCCAAAATAATCTAATTTGTTAAGATTTTGTCTCTGTTTAAAATTAGTTACACTTTCATATCTATCAAAATATAATTTTATCTCAGATTTAACTTTAATTTTTTAATTCAAATTCAAAAAAAAATATTAAATTTTAAGAATTAAAAGGAATTCCATACTGTAGGTAAAACTTCTTGAATATTCATTTTAAAGAAAAACATAAAATCATAAATTCATTAATGTATAAGATTTTTGATCTTAGGTGGATTTATCCACCTAAGTGTCATTAGCTATGCGTGTCTAATTTTGTTTTGAAGATTTCTTGTGTGCTTATTTAGTAAAAGTTTGGATAAATGAGCATCTAAGTGTTGAATGATGTATGTGTAGTGTTTAAGGTGTGTTCATAATGATTTTGGAGTCAAAACCTTAAGCTAAAGATCGAATGTGAAAACTAGTACTCTTAGCTTGAGCTATGTTCCTTTCTAGTTCATCGTGTTGGATTTGATTGAGTTTTGAACTCTAAGTTGTGGTGTTTGATGTTATAGGATGCTTGGTGAGTTGATAAATCACCACAAAGCTTGAACATGAAGGACAAATGCATGAGACAAGGCATGACCAAATCTAAAATTTTAGGAATGATTGGTGTGCCACGGACCCTATGCACCATAATAAGGGAAAGACATGCCCTCGGATGCATTTTCAAATCTCACAAAACAATGTGCATCCATGATATTGGAATTCCACGACCCCTATCCTCCGCGATAAGGGCGTGACGCAGAGGCTATGTTTAATTAGATAATTTTTGTCCTATTATAAATAGGACACTTAAACTCTTATGTAAGGACATTGGAACACCTTGGGGCTTGTAAATATGATTGATATGGATTCAAATAGGATTTTTATTCCCTTACATTAGTTTTTTTTGTGGAATTTAACATGGATTCATCTATTGTGATTACATGTATGTCCATGAGTGACTAAAATTCCTTTTCGGGGGTTAAGGCCAAGGACATGATTACTCTTATTACGAATTGAATTATTTTTTATTATTTATCATTGTTGGTTGTTTATTTATCCTTATGTTAACTATTTTAAGGATTTACAGCCCTTAGAATACATTCTTAATTTTATCAAAAACCCAGAAGGAGTAAAGATTGGATAGAATGTGGGATATGTAGAATAGGATAGTATTCTAAATTGAATGATGTTATGATTTGCATTTATAATAGGAATATACCTAGAGGCCCTATTTTGTTCAGATATGAGATAAAATACAAATGCATTTAACTTAGTTCTCGCATCCCCGCTCAATGACGTATTTGTGGGGCTAAGTTAAATAGTTGATTAGAGTTTCGGAAGGTTATAGTCATAATACCAACCCTGTGAACCAACAGCCAAGATAATTAACCTAACCAACAAAGTTATATAGCTAGCTTGATTGTCCGTAGTGTCTTAACCCTGGGTTTTTCCCATTGTTGTTCAAGAACCTCTAAGTTACCACATTATTTTAGTTTACATTATGTTATAACTCTCAACCTCTTGTGGTTATTTTTGAACTTGTTTAATATTAATAGTCAAACCATTCTTTGATAGGTTTTTAATACAATTCCATGTGGGATTGATACTTGGCTTTCTAAAGGCTATTTTGCTACTTGGTAAACCACATATACTTGTGTGTGTTCTTGGGCACAACAAGTTTTTGGCGCCATTGCTGGGGACTTGTAATATAGGAAACTGTCTTAATTTAGTTTTGATTTTTGATTTCTTTAGTTCTAATTACTTGGTCTTATCAACTGACTTAGAAGGCAAAATTTTAATAGGCTAGTAAGCTAGCAATAGATATGGAATTGGTTGAGCCATATCTGAGCTCGAGAAACACTTACACCAACTAAGAAGAGAAGCATTTCTTCTCTATCGAATCCCTCAAATTCATAAATAAGAATATATTATCAAATCTCTCCAATTTATGAAGAAGAATCTATTCCTGAACCTGTGGATGAAGATCCACCAGCCT
This sequence comes from Capsicum annuum, assembly GCF_002878395.1. NCBI lineage: Eukaryota > Viridiplantae > Streptophyta > Magnoliopsida > Solanales > Solanaceae > Capsicum > Capsicum annuum. The sequence goes on along the minus strand of NC_061120.1, from coordinate 99,918,227 downwards.
GCAGGATAGCTCGTAAAGTAGCAATCTTTGTTGTGGCTAATGTGACCTCTGTCATTCTTAGAATGACTATTGGAGGTCGATTTGATTTAAAAAAGAACATGGTGCAACTTTTTCATAGTAGTAGTTAGTTCACTGAGTTATCACACGAAGATCCACAGGTTCACTTGCAAAAATTCTTAGAGATCAGTGACATATTTATCCCAATCAGAGTACCTACGGATTATGTAAGGCTGACACTCTTCCTCTTTTCACTTTTGGGGGAACCAAAGAAGTGGTTGAACGCTAAGTTGACAGATTCTATCACTACTTGGAATAACTTAGCCTATAAATTTCTCATCCATTTCTTTCCATCCGACAAGACTACAAGATCATTCAGTGAAATTTTGAGCTTCTAGTAGAAGTCGACTGAAAATCTTTATCATGCTTGGGAGAGGTTTAAATTACTTCTTTTAGACTTTCCGCATCACTAAAAGTCCAATAAGGTATTAGATCATACTCTTTTAGAAGACCTTGAATATAATACAAAAATTTGGTTGGATTCAGCTGCAGGTAGTTAAGCATTGGAAAAAACTTATGGCAAGCTCTATACCTTGTTAAAACGCATTGCTTAAGGAAATCCGGACTGGCATAGTGACATGTCTAGAAGATTAGTGAAAAAGGTTGCGGGCATGATCTAAGTTGATAGTATCACAGCCTTAGCTACCCAATTGTCAGCTACACAAAATCAAATGATGACCTAATTCAGCAAATTGGGTATGAACCAATCTATGGCTCTTGTAAATGCAGTACATTAGAGCCTAGGTTGGTGTGAAATTTTTATGGAAATAGTGGCCACTCTATAGAATTATGTGGTGCAAATCCTGAATCCATAAAGTTTGTGGGAAATCTACATACGCCAACTGATGTGAATGCCTACAACCAAAAGTGGCAAACTCAACCCAATTATGTAAGGGGTAGTAATTAGAACCAACAATTCCAACAGCAGCATAACACACAAGCTAATAATATTAAGGAAACTTTGAAGAAGATCTTGGCAAAGTAAGAAGAATAGTTGCTGAAATAAAAAATCAACAAGTTTCTTAGAAGCAGCTAGAGCAACAGTTGGGGCAACTAGCCCGAGCACAAAATACCAGGCCTCAAGATGGTTTGCCAAGTGATAATGAACCTCCAAATAAAGTTATGGATATCACTTTGAGAAGTGGTAAGGAGATTAATAACATGCCTCCAAAGACAAATAAGGAGATAGATATATAGTTAGTTCCATAATAGGTTATAGGCAAAAGATATTGATAATTTAGAGAAGTCTGAGTACCCAAAAGTAAAGGCTACGGAGCAAGTGTAGAAGAAACCACCACTACCATTCTCGAAGAGGCTGAAAAAGACCAAAGAATAAGCTTATTTCAATAAGTTCATTGACATGTTCATATAACTTCACATTAATTTTCCTTTGTTAGATGTTTTGAAAGGAATGCCTAAGTACGCTAAGTACTTAAAGGATGTGGTGACTAATAAGATTAATCTGCAAGACATTGAGATGATAACACTCACCGAGGAGTGTAACTTTATGGTGATGAAGAAGATTCCCAAGAAGCTTAAGGACCTAGAGAGTTTAACCCTTACCATAAAAATTAGTGACAATAAGGTAGTCAATACCTTGAGTTATTTGGGGAAGAGTATAAACTTGATGACCCTATCAGTGTTCAACACTCTTGGGTTAGAAAGCCGAAACCATGCTTTGTGGTGCTTAAGATGGCAGATAGAACCCAAGTTAATCCCAAAGAAATTATTGAGGATATTCTCATTAAGGTTGGTAAGTTTATTATCCTTGATGACTTTATTATTTTAGATTATGATGCAGATGACAGGGTACTAATCATTCTAGGATGTCCATTCTTAGCAATGGAATGAGCATTGATATATGTGAGAAAGGGCACTCTTAAGATAAGATTGGATAATGAAGAGGTGCTTTTCAAAGTCTATAAACCACTCATACTCCCATATCACTACAAAAAATTATGTATGATTATCATGATGGAAGTGGATGAGTATGGCGTGGCAGAGTACAAACCACCAAAGACCTCTTTGAACTGTCTTATTGAGTTTTCCAAGCCATCACTTAAGACCTAAGGGATGTTGATTGATTATCTTGAAAATCTTATTGTTGATAATAATGTTTACCTTGAGATTTAAAACTAAAAAAGGCAAAAAAGAGTGAGAAAATGGCCTCCAAGTAGGAGAAAGAGGATAAAAGATTACGGCTGAGATGTAGTACTGTAGGTCATACCGCGACACTAAATCAAGTACTGCTTGGGAGGCATCCCAAGTTAAGGTGGATGTTTTATTTTTTATTTTAGTTTTTACTTCACGTAGTTTTTGTTTTTGTTGAGTCATAGGTTGATGGAAAGTCTGAGTATCGAAAACTTAAGCTAAGGATCATGGCAAAGACTAGGTGTGGAGTCCACCCAACCTCACCAATGTTAAAAAATGCTACTATCTAGGCCTAAACCTTAGAGAGTATTTCTATCCTTACTTTTGAGTTTACTTTTGGGACAAAGTAGATTTTTAAGTATGGGTGGGGAAATTCCCATGATTTCGGGTAAAGTGATGTTATAGGATCTTAGCTTCAGTTGTTTTCTAGTTTTGGGGTTAAATTTTGAAAATAATTGAAAATATACAAAAATATTATGCTTTTTAGTTTTTAGTTTATTTGGGTCAGACTAGTAGGCGCACACTTCACCCATCCCATGGTTGTTTTTTTGGCTCTTTTCTATGGAGGCATCTTTTGAACCAGTGTTCTTTTTCATTTTAAGAGTAATTTTTAAAAGTTTTGCATTAGGTAAGTGATATGCTCTTGTTAATGCTATGCATGATCGCATGATTCAAGTTCATTTGGTTGTGAAAACTTGTTGATTGTGTAAATGACTACTATTGAGACACCTAGCCTCTTTTTTATGACTCTTGTATGTTGTTACCTTAATGTTGAATACATGTGGTGGCCTGGTTTAGAGTCTAGGATAATCCTATTTAATTTGAAAATATGTTATGTGTGGTGTGAGGTTTTTTGTATATGCCTTGTTTCATGTGATGTCTAGAACTTATCTGGTGTATATAAAAATCAAAATAAAGAGTGTGGATTTAGGAGATGATGTAGGCATTTCATTGATGGCTTTATTTTATACCCTAATTTATCTACCCATCTTCATAATCTTAGTTAGCCCCGTTGGGCCTATTCTCTTTCTTCGGTTTGACCTTAATTTGATTTAAAGGTCCTAGGTGCTTAGTTGAAAAATTAATAAAGTTAAAGAGTAAGAAAAATAAGAAGGGAAAAAGTGAAAGTGAATCCCCAAGATATAGCTATTGGTGTTGACATAGTGATAAGTTATGATAGAGAGTTGTGTAATCAAAAGAAATAAAAGTGTGTAAAAATCTAAGAATGTGTGATAGAGCATACTCCCTACTATTTATTTGTGAATGAGCTTAATGGGAGGGGGAAAACAAGAGAGGTGTATAGATGTATGTGGTGCAAGTTGGTTGTTAACAGAGAGATCTTAAGTCATAACACTATGTATTAATGCTCTTAGGAAAGAGGTCACTATTCCTGGCCAAAATAATTTCTACCCGTCCTCTATGTTACATTACAATCCTTAAAGTCCTATTTAATATTGACCTTAACATTCTAAAATTAGTGAAGTACTACAATAAAGGCAAGGAATGATGTATTTTTAGTGTTTAAGGTGTGTTCATAATGATTTTCGAGTCTAAACCTTCTGTTTAAGATTAAATACAAAAACTCGTACTCTTAGCTTGAGTTATATTCTTTTCTAGTTCATCACATTGGATTTGATAACACCCCATAGTTTTGTTCAACTTGATGTCACCTAGAGGCATGTATGAGAGGCTAGCAACTTGAAAATACTCTTAAGTGTAAAGAAGGACTTAGCCATTTTGTGCTCCAAATTCTTGAAGATTTTATTTTCGAACTTCCCAACCCTCAATAGTTGTTATGTTAGCTAGTTCTTGATCCGAGAGGTCAATAGGTGTTCCTGGACAAGTTTTGGATTTTTTAGACCGCGTTTGGACCTCATTCAGTATTCCAAAATAGTGGACCAATGTAATCTTGGTGCACTACGTCGCCATCGTGTTGGTCAATCCTTGTGCAGAAAAAGTACTGAGGCTCGACATGGTAGAGGCACGACGCATCGAGTATCGCGTCGATGCCCAGTTTTTTCAGCTTTTAAACTCCTCATTTTAAAGGGCAATTGGGTCATTTTCCCTTATCCTAATACACCCTAAACACAAAATTTAAAACACCATATCAGCACTTTAGGTAGGTTTAAATAAAAAAAAATAACTCCTTTAGCATCAAATTGAAAACCCTAGCCTCTTCTTTCAAGATCAAGAACTCATCCTTGTAAGTCAATAGTTTCAAGAACTAAGGTAAACTTCAGAATCCGCTCTTCCTCTTAAACAACATAAGGTACGTGGGGTCGTCCTAAATCTCATGGGCATGATTTGATATGAATTTAAACAAGACCTTTAATATTTGTACAAGTGTACATGTTATTTATAAGTGGGTTTTCGTTTTAATATCAACAACATGTTTTGGGTTATGATTTTGAAAGGATTATTGAAAGATCATGGGGTTGTTTGTTTACATATCTTAATTGTGGAATTTGTAGACATGTGATTTGAATTTTAAAGAGCGTGATGAAGATGAAATGTAAATTCTTAAACTTCCCCCATGATGATGTTTCTATACCCCGCCTGATACTCGTGTTAAGATACTGAGAGCATAAGTTTCATAACCACTACTATACTACTTTATAAATGATGAAGTTTCTTGATTGTTACATATGGGAAATCTTTATGCTTGTGTTTGATGTGTATAGGTTTTATGTGTGTTCATACTATGATTTGCATAATGGAGTTTTTTGAGAATTGATGTGTTCTAATGACTTGCAAGTCGGGCTATGACGATACCCCGCAAAGAAATTTCCTCGAATAAAAAGAAAGAAAGGAATGTTGTGATTATGATGCATGTTTTGTCTTAAATCAAGCCTAAAACTTAAATGGATGTGAGATAGAAGGTTACCCGAAGAAAGCACGGGTCAAATGACTCTATGTTGGAAACCGTAATTTGCCGACATGGGAACTTGGTACCCTGCTATGTGATCTTGTGTACCTAGTATTATGTCATTCCAGATTGGGACTAATGGTTAGGAGCCCTGCTTTGTGATCTTGATCCCAACCACGACATATTTACTTGATTGGGGTTATGGCACCCTGTTGTGTGATCTTGTGTGTCCTCCCCTTACTAATATTCCAATCTTGGCGACAACCGAGATTTGGCAGTTGGTGAAAATATGAAATTATAGGGTGTACCACCTAGCTCAGTAGTGTTGCATTATTGTTTAAAAATCATTATGCTATGCCCATGTGTTTTTAAACTATTTTGCATTAAAGTGTAGGTCTCACCTATGTGATATAATAATTATATTTTGTTTTTGGGATTACTCTACGTACCAGTATAATTGTATTGACCCCCTACCTTCTCAGGGTCTGAGGCTTACTCGAGGGGTCCTGTTAAGCAGTAGCATCATCAGTTAGCAGTGTGCAGTTGATAAGCCTTCTTTTCTCTGGAAGGCCCAACTTTTTCAGCTATTTGTTATTCATTCAGATCTGGGTATACTAGGGGCCTTGTCCCAGTTTTCAGAAAGTTGTCATTTTATCATGTATTAGAGATTTTGCAGACTGGTTCAGATATTGTCTAGTTGTTGTTAGGTTTTACTTTTCATCTTTAAATTGATTTTAGAGTGACCATAATTCCATATTAAACTATATTTCTACATCTTTTTTTATTGTATGAACATTATGCATGATTACCAAATGGAGAAGGGTGCCCGAGCCTCCATGGTTTGGATGCTCGTCACGGCCAGGGCCTTGGTTTGGGTCATGACAAACTTGGTATCAGAGCAAGGTTCATGGTCCCAGGGTGTCTGTGAAATATCATCGAGTAGAGTCTTATTTATGTGTGTGTAACACGCCACACTTATAAGTAGGAGGCTACTAGGCATTTAGGAATGCTTCCCCTCTTTGTGATTTAGTTCATGCTTTGGAGTCTAATTTGTCCTCTAATCAATGATTTCTTGCATTTCAGAAAAGTAGCCATGCCTCCACGTCGGTCTAACAATCAGAATGCCCAGACTGATGAGTTATGTCCCACTCATGAAATGAGGACACGCAATAGAGCTTAGACTCCAAAAGTTGTTGTTACTCTAGGAGTCCCACCTACTCAGTCCATCCCACCCAGGGCACCTAAAGCTCTTTGGTCGGGGACTAACCATACCCAACTGCATGAGAGAGAAGTATCTAATACAGAATTCAGGTAGTTAATACATATGTTTGCACAGTTTATAGCCATACAGACTCAATGGTCAAAGGAGGTTGGGTCTGCATCCATTACATCTGAGGATACATGGGTTGGTCAGTTCATGAGTATGAACCCACCCAAGTTTACTGGCACCAAGGTAGAGGAGGATCCACAGGAGTTTGTGGATGAGATAGATAAGATTTTTAAGGTGATAAATGTAGACGAAGTGGAAGGGGTGGAATTAGTAGCTTATCAACTTAAAGAAGTTGCGAATCTGTGGTATAGCGAGTGGGAAGATTTGAAGGGTGAGAGTGTTGATCCCACAATATGGGGGAAGTTTGTGGAAGCCTTCCTAGATCGATTCCTTCCTCAAGAGCTGAGAGAGGCAAAAGCTAAAGAGTTCATGAACCTCAAACATGGAAAAATAAGCTTCAAGGAGTATACAGTGAGGTTTAATCAACTAGCCCGTTATGCTCCAAAGTTGGCTGGTAATATGAGAGCTCATATGAAAAAATTTGCTTCCAGCCTTTCAGATGACTTCGTGCTTAAATATAAAGGGGCAATGCTGAACAAGGACAATGACTTCTCCAGACTGTCAGTTTATATGCAACAGGTAGAGGATCAGAAGAATAAGGTGGCTAAGGCCAGGGAAATGGATAGGCAGGCCAAAAGGGCCAGACCAGCAGATTATAACCACAGTTAGCCCTAGGATGGTAATTGGGGGAACAGGTGATAAAAGAGAAATAATTGGGGTAATTCTCAGTCTGTATCCAACGCCCCCGCACCCAGAACTCCACGTGATCAGTGGCCCTTTAATCCTTAGGCTAACAGCAAAGGGAAGATGCATGATACTCATTCTCAGGTAAGCATGCTATAGCCAGCCAGATTTTTTCCCCATTATAGTCTCTGCAGGAAGAATCACCTTAGAAAGTATTACTTCGAGAGGAGAAATTGTTATTCTTGCGGCAAAGTGGGTCACATTCAGAGAGATCGACCTTCTACTAGAGGTAATGTAGGAGGAGCTAAGTCCTAAAAAGCCTCCATAGCTTCTCCTTCCGAAGGTGCCACTTCAGCTGCCGGGAGTGATCACAACTGGTTGTATGCTTTGTCGAGCTGCCAGGAGGAAGAAGCCTTAACAGATGTAGTCATAGGTACGTTATAAATTTTCTTTCATGATGTGTATGTGTAACTTGATCTCGGATCTACCTTGTCTTATGTGACCCCTTATATAGCTATTGGTTTTGGGTTTGAGCCTGATGTAATTTGAGAATTTTTGTTTCTACTCTGGTGGGTGATTTTGTTATGGTTAGGAGGGTGTATAAGAATTGTGTTGTGTCTGTTTATAGCTGGGATATGTGGCAGATCTTATAGAGCTTGATATGGTATATTTTGATGCCATTTTATGAATTAGACTAGCTCCATTCATGTTATGCCACGCTAGACTGTAGAACCCAAAAGGTTACTTTTTCTTTTCTGAATGAACCAGTGATAGAATAGGAGGGGCATTCCTTAGCACCTAGAAGGCACCTGATATCTTACCTCAGAGCCCGTAAACTTATTTCCAAGAGTTGTTTGTATTATTTTATTTGGGTTAAAGATTCAAATACTGAAAGTCTTTCTCTTTAGTCTGTCCCTGTGGTAAATGAATTTCCAAAAGTCTTTCCCAATGATCTCCCAAGAATACCACCTGATAGGGAGAGAAAGTTTGGTATTGATTTATTGCCAAACACCTATCCCATTTCTATTCTGCCATATAGAATGGCTCCTCCAGAACCGAAAGAGTTGAAAGAACAGCTAGCAGACCTTCTATACAAAGGTTTTATTTGTCCTAGCATTTCTCCCAGAGGTGCACTTGTACTCTTTGTGCGAAAGAAAGATGGTTCCCTGCATATGTGCATAGATTATCGTTAGTTTAATAAGGTCACTGTTAAAAATAAATATCCTCTGTCTAGACTTGATGATCTCTTTGACCAACTTCATAGTGCTAAATGTTTTTCAAAGATAGACCTTCATTTGGGATACCATCAGTTGAAGGTTAGAGAGTCAGATATTTCTAAAATAGCTTTCGAACCCGCTACGATCATTATGAATTCTTAGTCATGTCCTTTGGGTTGACTAACGCCCCTCGAACTTTCATGGACCTAATGAATAGGGTATTCCGTCAATTTCTAGATCGATTTGTCGTAGTTTTCATTGATGATATTTTGATTTATTCTAAGAGTAAGGAGGACCATGCCAATCACCTCTGAATCATCCTTCAGACTCTCAAAGATTATAGGTTGTATACAAAATTTTCCAAGTGTGAATTCTGGCTTAATACTATTGCCTTCTTGGGGCATATTATGTCTAGTGACGAGATTAAGGTTGATTCCCAAAAGGTTGAGGCAGTGAGAAAATGGCCCAGACCCACGAATCGAATCGATATTCAGAGCTTCTTGGGTTTGGCGGGGTATTACAGAAGGTTCGTAGAGAGTTTTTCTTCCATAGCTGCTTCACTTACTAAGTTGACACAAAAAAGGTGAAGTTTGTATGGTCTGACTCCTGTGAGAATATTTTTGAGAAGTTGAAAGACAAGTTGACAACTGCTCTTGTTTTGACTCTTTTGAAAGGTACAGAGGGTTTTGTTGTGTACTATGATGCATCCCGAGTGGGACTTGGGGTGTACTTATGCAGCACGGTAAAGTGGTGGCTTATGCATCTAGGCAATTGAAAGTGCATGAGTGAAATTACCCCACCCATGACTTGGAGTTAGAGGCTGTGGTGTTTGCACTTAAAATCTGGCAGCATTATCTTTACGGGGTACATGTTGATATATTTACTGACTGATGTGTGAGCTAATGCTAACACATTTGAGGCTTTTAACTAGAAATAACTTTACAGTCTTACGCAAATTTTGTCATTTTTGATTGCTTTCTCTTTGATACTGCAGTAAAGTTAAGATGCAAGAAAACCAACGATAATGAAGTCAATAGAGATAAAATTGGAGCAAATAGACATCAAACTAAAGTTGACGACTTGTCTGATAAGTCATCAGCTCTGCGATAAGTCATCAAAGTCCTCATCATCCTTAGGCAATGTATGGGAGTCAGATTTTGAAAGTGACGACATCTGCTGATAAGCCATCAACTTTGTGATAAGTCGTGAGGATTACCGTCAGCCTTAGGCAGTGTTCAGAAGATGAATTGAAGAAGTGACGATATTCCATGATAAGTCATCAGATCTTTGATAAGCTGTCAGCCTTGTCGTCAGCTGAAGACAATGACATATCAAATACAGAGAGGAGTTGACGACATGTTTGATAAGTCATCACATGTTGTCGTCACCTGTGTGAGAAAAAATTGTATGCTGTGATTTGCTTCCAAAATTAGGCTAACTATTTAAGGCAAATTTGAAGGTTTTCTAGGGCATCTTGAACTTCATGACATCAATCCATTTTCTCTCTAATTTTTAGGGCATAACATCTTGAACTTATTCCAAAGACTACTTTACTTCTCATTGATCTCTAAACTTGGATTTCAATTTTCAATTCTTTGATTTAGTTGTGGGATATTCTTCTTGAATTTGGAAAGAGAATCAATTTCTGATTACATCTTTTATGAGTTTAATCACTTTGAATTATGAATTCAGTTTTCCAACTCCCTCGTTGTTTAACACGAATTTCTGCCTCTTTTTCTCTCGGATTTCTTCCTTCTTCGCTCTGTTTTTTTATCTTGAACTTCAAAAAACTAAGTCCTTTCTCTCCCAATTTTTATTGTTTTCCTAAATATTTTTTGCTTGTCCTTTTGGGGATGAAGAACTCCCTATTTATAAGCTAAATCCGGACTCGAAAGTCTGGATTTGAAGCCAAAGTTGAGGAAAAACACAAGAACCAAGAAGAAAATTTTGAATTCAAATTCGGATCTCCAAAATCTTCAACCTTTTCAGACTTATAATGGATGATTTGAAATCAAAAGCAGGTAATATCATTAATTTGGGTCTGTTTCTTCTGATATTTGGTTTCACGGGTTGAACCAAATGGGATATGGGTGGCAGCCAACGCAACCATGGAATGACTAAGCTTCCGTTTGAGGGTGGGGTAGGTGAGGAGAGAAGGAGAAAAGAAAGGGTCTGTTTATTTTGTTTTCTGTATTTTTTGAGAAATTGAAAGGGACAAGACGATGGTGCTCTTTGGGGGAATCATTCACGTGCTTGTGATTTGAAAAGACGCGTGAGAGGTTATTGGGAAGAGAGAGGCGTGCTTTTTCTTTTGAATTCTTGAAAAATGTGGTCCATCTGATCTTTTGATCGGACGGCTAAACTTATTCTAAAAGAAAAAAATACATATATATGATGGGAAAAAATATATGGAAAGTTGGTTTAAAAGACTATTCTTATCCGTCTAGTCTTTAGATCGGACGGTTTAGATTTAATTTAGGGGTAGAAGAGAACAAAAGAAAAGAAATAAATAAACGAAATAAATTATATATGTAGAAATAACTGAAAATTTTGGGATTCTCGAATTAGGAAGTAATTAACGGATAAAATTAATTTGCGTTGTTTGGGCGAGAATTGGACTGGATTTTGGGCCTCGTGGTTAAAATTTAAGATAAGAGTTGGGGTTTAGATAAAAATAAAAATATAAATTGAATTATTGTTGGTCGGACACTCTTGTTCTACTTAAATTTATTTTGTCGACGCTAATCTTTATAAGCATCCAATTTAATATTTACAATTTAATATCAACAAAATATACGTATATATATGTGTGTGTGTATGTGTGTGTGTGTTAAAAATAAGAATATAAAATATATGTGAAAAACAAGAACATAATATGATATAAAATGTCTATTTTATATAACAAAAATATACATATATATGGTCACAATATCGCCAAAAAAATTAGAAAGATTGTGAATGCGATTATCAAAAGTTATTTTTTATGATTTTGATGTTAAAATATTTAATTATATTTAATTAAAATATTTTTATAATATGCTAAAAAAATAAATTCTTCTCTTTTCTTTTACTCTTTTCAAAATTTGTAGAAATAGAAATAAAAGCATGAGTTTTATTTCTTATTTTATTTTAAAAAAATTATTTAGGGCAAAGAAACACCGAAAAATAATTAAAGGAGAAAGAACGAGCCAAAATTGGGTGTCAACAGTTGCCCCTGAGTAACCGAAGATTTGTGTTAAAATCTTTGGGCAATCACGTTGACGTAACCTATTTTGTCTCGGGCAAAATAAGGGCTCTGGTTTCTTAGTTCCATACATATCTTGGATTTTATGAGAAATCAGGTCATTTGTAGTTCGAATTGTACCAAATTTTAATGAATATCAAAATTTTCCCCAGTGTAGAATTATGGTGACACTAGGTTCCCTCGATGATGATAATAAAGATTTTAGCACGAATACAATGGATACGGATGTACTTATCCTTGAATTGGTTGTTTGAGCTAGCTAATAACGAGAAATCATGGGATAGTAATTTATGCTGAGGATTCTGAGAGAAAGGGGGATTGTGGATTTTTAAAAATTGCCCCAGTGTCGAATTAGGACAGCACTAGGCGATGACACTAAAGGAAAAAGAAATGAATGAGCCAGCTGAGTTGAATTTCTTCGCCAAAATCCTTGATGTAGATAGGGATGCTTGACATTCCGCTAGATTGCCCCATTTTGCTACTAAGAGGGTAATTCCACATTGTATTGCATGTTCCTGCAAAATAGGTAAAAAAGGTGAAAAGTACTTGTTTGTTCAAAATTTGTAAATTGAAATGGTAATGTAAAGAGTGGAGTTCAGATATTCAAACTAGTATAGTAATCTCCATTTGCAGAGGCCTCCGCATGGCGGGGTGATAACTGAAATGTAGAGAGCCTCCGTCAGCTGAGCAATTATTGTAAAATAAAAACCATCCGACTGGTAAGTAATTGAGCCACCCGACTGGCGAGCAACTGGATAATAAGCCATTCGACTGGTGGGATTTTGTACAAAAGTAAACGCCATTCGACTAGCAAGCATTATTTGAAAAGTAAAGACTCCAATGGCGGGATATTTGCCCAAAGGTAACTGCCTTGTCTTAGTGAGCCGACCTTTTATCTAAACTAGATGACGACATTACTGTTGGGATTTAATATTACTGCCATAGTGTCTCTTTTGTTGCTCGCTATGGTGTGAGTCTCTAATTGGTAAACTATGCTCGATTTGCTGAAATATGATTCTCCAATATGGTGGAGCGTTGCTTTGCTTATGTACATCCTTCAATTTGTAGTGAGGCGTCCCCCTTGCTAGTGCATGCCTCTGATATGACGGAGAGCCGTATTGCTCATTTCCATCCTCCGATATGGCAAAGGGTCATTTTTCTTGATTATGTATAGTCTTTGAATTATGAAACTCAACTTTGTTTGCTTATGTACAGTCCTTGAAATACGAAAGCTCAACTTTGTTTGCTTATATACAGTCCTCGAAATGTGGAAGCTTAACTTTATTAGAGTCAGACAGCATTCTCCAATTGGCGGAGTTATTTGACGCAGTTAGACAATGATTATTCGATTGGCAAAGTTTTTTGACGTGGTCCGGTGGTTGGCTCCGATTGGTGGACCTTATTGGGAGAAGTGAAATAACCTAACTTTCCTACGAGGGCCCTCTTTCTTCATTTCCTCTAACACGAGTCTTCAATGTACCTGCAAGGATTCAAACAAAATATTTAGGGCTTGTGAGGATAAAGGTATGCAAAAAATAAAGTAGAGGAATAGTATTTTGGCTTATGTTGTCGTGATAAGCTACGTGATGTCCCTGATCCTATACCAAATCTTGACTTGATGGCATCTTTCAGTTACTATTTTCCTGTGCTCAAAGAAAAATTCTTAGTCGGGAGGGGGTGTTGATTTTATGTCGACTTGGGAATCCTGTCTTTGTCTACATAATACTCCACACTCCCCTGGCTGCTCGATCTTTCTCAAAGATAGAGTCTTAGTAGGTGGGCAAGTGGGAAAGTAGGAAAGAATTTTAAATATATATATATATATATATATATATATATATATATATATATATGTTTACGCAAAGGCATTACATATATATTTCGAAAGTCATTAAGTCTCCACTCATTAATCATGATTCTCGCAGCTTTATTCTTCGGGTGGAACTCCTTTGACTCTGTCAATGCTATGCCAATTTTGGCAGCAAAATCACTTATATTCTGGGGCTATACTATGAGCGACAAGGTATTTTCCTAAAGGTAAGACCAAACCTTTCAGGTTGCCTACATATCCTTAAAAGGAATCTGTTCTGCACGTAGTTCAGGGGTAAAGACAGAAACATCCAATGCAGCGACTGAGTCTGACTCAGACTGCCTATATATCAGGTCATGGCATAGTTCAAATACAATGGCAGAAATGAAAACATGGAATGCAATGACAAATCCCTACTCAGGCTGCCTACGTATTATAAAAATAGGAATCAGGTCATAATGTAGTTCGATACAAAAAATAAAGTAAAATAATGCAATAAACGGACCTGATTCAGGCTGCCTATGTATCCAAGTAGAATCAGGTCAGGCCATAGTTCAGTACAATAAAAGAGTAAAATATGAAGAAACCAAATCTGATAAGGATTGCCTACGTATCCCGCTGAGGGAAGTTAGGTCGAGTGTAGTTCTGAAAACATTAACGGGTGACGTTTTTGGGTTTTTCTAAGGGAAATCAGACCCTATGTATGATGCCTACGTATACCGCCGTGGGAATTCAGGCTAATACGTAGTTCTATTACATTAGAGAAAAATGCATAAGTACAAATAAATAACTATTATTCCTAATGTCTTCAAATGTAGTATTTCTTGATAGCATCTGAATTGATAGACTTCGTTCTTACTATGCCATCCATTTTTGCAAGGATCACTGCCTCTCCTAAGAGTACTCAGTGAACTATATAAGGACTTTGCCAATTTGGCACGAATTTCCCTTTAGCCACACTCTCGTGAGAGAATATCTTCTTCAATACCAACTGTCCTAGTTTGAATTGATGAGGCTTGAACTTCTTGTTGAATGCTTTGATCATTCTATTTTGATAGAATTGAGCATGACAGAATGCGTCCATTCTCTTTTTATCAAAAAGCATCAATTGTTTGATTCTGCTGCGAATCCATTCAACATATCTAGACCAACCTCTTGGATAAGTCTCAGTGAAGGTATCTCCACTTCTGCAGGTATCACTACTTCTAAACCATAAACCAACATGTAGGGAATTGCCCCAGTGGATGTTCTAATTATTACGCGATAGCCGACCAAAGCATATGGTAGCTTCTCATGCCATTCCCTATTCCCGTCTACTATCTTCCTCAAGATCCTCTTGATATTCTTGTCTGTGGCTTCAACCACTCCATTCATTTGTGGTCGATATGCCATGGAATTTTAATAAGCAATCTTAAACTTTTTGCAAATCTCTCTCATCAGGTTGCTATTGAGATTGGCCCCATTATCTGTTATGATAGACTCTGGAATCCCAAATGGATAGACCAAGTTATTGCAAAAGAAATTTGCTATCACCTTCTCGATTACGGCCTTATGTGTTGAGGCTCTAACCCACTTTGTGAAGTAGTGATGGCTACCAAAAAATGGTGTCCATTGGATACAGGAGGCTCTATGGGCCCAATAACATCCATGCCCCAAGCAACAAACGGCCAAGAGGAACACATCAATTTGAGTTCACTTGGCGGAACTCGTATAAAGTCTCCATGAACTTAACATTGGTGACATTTCTGCACATATCTAATTCTATCCCTCTCCATGGTCATCCAAAAGTATCTAGCTCTCAAAATCTTCTTTGCAAGCATAAAACCATTCATATGGGGTCCACAAGTTCTTACATGTATCTCCTTCAACAATCTTGTTGCTTCCAAGGCATCGATGCATCGTAATAATCCCAAGTCTGGAGTCCTTATATATTGGATTTTCCCATTGAGAAAGAAGTGATTGGCCATCCTTATTAAAGTCCTCTTTTGCTTGCCAGTAGCACTTTCTAGACATTCTCCTGCTTTGAGTAGTCTTTTGATGTCGTGGTACTACGGTTTTCTATCTGATTCTTCAACTACATGGAAATAGTATCCTTGTTGATCGTGTGTCTCCACCATGATAGGATCGATGTAACTCTTATCTAGATGTTGAATCTTTAAAGCTATTATCACCAGGGCATCGGTAAACTCATTTTGAATTCAAGGGACATGCTTGAATTCAATCTTCGTGAACCTCTCACTTAGCACCTTGACACATTGTACATAGGGAAGGATTTTGACGTTCTTAGTGGTCCATTCTCCTTGCACCTAATGGATCAACAAATCTGAATCTCCTATCACCAAAAGTTTTTTAATGTTCATGTCTACTATCATCCTAAGCCCGATAATGCAAGATTTATATTTTTCTATGTAATTCATGCAGGGAAACCTAATTTTTTCCGATTTGGGAGGTGGTAAGTCTTGTATTGCCTTTATCTTGGATGGATCCAGTTTTTTATACCTCTCCTACTAATAATGAACCCTAGTAACTTTCCCGCGGGAACACTAAAAGAGCATTTAGTTGGATTCAACTTCAGGTCATAACTTCGTAGCCTTTCAAAGAACATTTGTAAGTCATCCAGGTGATCTAAACTCCTTTTAGACTTGATGCCAAAATCATCCACATATACCTCAATTTCTTTGTGGATCATATTATAGAAAAGGGTAGTCATGGCTCTTATGTAAGTTGCACAGGGATTCTTAAGTCCAAATGGCATTACTTTGTAGAAGTATACTCCCCACGAAGTGATAAAGGTTGTTTTCTCTGCATTATTCTCGTCCATCAAGATTTGATGATATCCTGCAAAACAATCAACAAATGACTGTAACTCATGTTTTGTGCAATTATCAATGAAAATGTGAATGTTTGAGAGAGGAAAATCATCTTTTGGACTAGCCTTATTGAGATCTCGATAATCTATGCATATCCTTATCTTTTCGTCCTTCTTTGGTATTGTCATGATATTGGCCATCTAGGTGGGATAAGTTGTGTCCCTCATGATGTTGGCTTCTATTTATTTGGTTACCTACTTCTTAATTGTAAAACTCAAGTAGGTTTTAAATTTCCTCAGCTTTTGCTTCACCGATGGACATGCGAGGTTAGTCGATAGTTGATACGAGACGATATCAGTGCTTAAACCAGCCATGTTGTCATAATACCAATCAAACATATCAATGTATTGCTTGAGCAGACTTATCAATTTCTATTTCCTTTCAACCTCCAGGTGTATACTGACTCATGTTTTCTTTGTCATTTCTTCATCACCCAAATTGACGACTTTAGTTTTGTCCATATTAGGCTTCTTCTGACTCTCAAGTTGCTCGATCTCCTATGGTAAGTTTTTAGGCATCATGCTTTTATCGTACTCCTCATAATCTTGCTCATTGCTTGTATTTTTCTCAACGGATTCGTTGTATGTCATAATCGTTGAACGAGGATTTTTATTAATATTTGCTCTGAAAAGTATAAAAAATAATTAAGGAAAATAGATATTGAAAATAGGAAAATAAGGACTTTTATTAATAAAAGCACTGGCTTTGGCAAGAAACGAGTAGAAAAAAGGGCTTTGGCATGATTCAAGCCTCAATTGATAATGCAAAAATAATTTTAAAAAACCAACTAAAATCCCACACTACCAAGACTCCTGTCGAAATAGGGATGGGCTGATGGTCCAATTCTGTAAGACTTCTCCAGGTCCAGCATCACGGATGGTAAGCTTCTTGAAATTTATCTCCGGTTCTCCCTCGATCACGGCCACAAATAGATTTCTTATTCCTTCTATGATGTCTTCATGAACTATTTGCTCTGAAACTAGGACTTGTGCTGGCACGAATACCATCACTCTAAATTCTTCACTATAGGCTACTCCAAAAATAGGCTCATATCTAAGACCTATAATACCTCTCTGATGCTTCAGCTGGATTAGCTCAACTATACCATAGAATCTTGGTCCTAACCTTGTCTTGGGCTGATACCCATATTTCAACATCTCTGATGTAACCATATTTGTAGCACTCAACATTTTCACTTTAGCTGGTTCTATATTCTCATTGATCTTTGTACCTTGCATGATCTCCAGAGTACGGAAAGTGACCCCATCTAATTCCTCAGTGGCTGGAACTGAATTGAAAGAGAAGATGGGATAACTGAGCTCCCCATGGATAGTAACTTATATGCGACCCCACTCAAACTTCATGCACTGATAGAGAGTGGAAGGAATGGCTCTTTCCATGTGGACCCATAGCCTTCCTAGCAACAAGTTTTAACTAGAAGACACATCCATCACTTGAAATAAGATAGGAAATTCTGATGTTCCTATTTGTAATGTGAAGTAGATTTCTTCGATGACACTCCTTTGCAATCCATCAAAGGCTCTGATCTTTACCCGACTCTCCCTTATATTTTTTATCTTTACACCCAAGTCCCTTAGGGTTGAGAACAGACAAGTGTTACAACCTAAACCACCATCGATCAACACCCAATTCAAATTTTGTCATGATATCTGACTACAATATGAAGTTCTTTATTGTGTGTGGCACCTTCTGACGGTAGCTCATCATCAAAGAAAGAGACCTTATTTACTTCTACAACTCGACCAACTGTTACAGCCAAAGTATTTTTTGTGGTCTTCTTCAGTATACTAACCCCGCATAACACTTCCATCAAAGCATTCCTGTAGGCTTCAAAACTCATAACCAAGGACATAACGGATATATGAGTCGGTGTCTTCTTGAGTTGTTCCCCAACTGAATAGTTCTTGGGTTGCATCTTATTCCAAAATTCTGCAGCTTCGACATCAGTAATATTCGTCTTTGGGTTCTAATCTTTCCTGAGAACTCCTCAATTCAATTCCTCTGGCGCGTAACACCATCCTGACCTGGTCATCCCCTAAGCCACAGCAGCGTCTATATTTTACTCTTGGCTTCAGCTTGATAATCCCACAAGACTGCTTTAGTGTCATAGTTGGGCCTCCCAACGACTAAATCGGTCACTACAACTCTTGGCAGGTAAGTCTAAATAGTTATAGGCTCCCTCAACTGAACTGTGATAAATGGCTATGATAGGGATGTAGTGGCGACTTTCTCTGCATTCCATACGGGCACAATATCTTCTTCCTCTAGGGTAATCATGTTGACTTCTCGATTTCAATGATTTGGCAAAAAGTTATTGTTCACATTTAGAGCTGCAACGGTGCATTTGATTACTTTTTTTCTTATCAGAGACTCAATCTAATTTTTTAAGCTATTGCATTCTTCCGTGTCATACCCCTGGACTCTTGAGTGATAGGTGCACCACTTATTGCCATCAAAGTTTCGAGAGATCGGATGTAACGCCTTAAATCTATTACCTAGAACGTTACACAGTGCTCATGACCCTGAAGGACCACAAGCTAACCTATGACTGATATCTATAACTGAGCACTAAATAATATACTGTAAATATGCAAAATATAAGTTGTAAGTCCATAAGGTTCAAAACTGAACTAATACTAAATATAAAATAATGTCAGTAATAGTGTATAACAATACCCAAAACAAAAATAAACTATCTAAAATATGTTGTAGTCTAAAAGCCTCTAAACTGTCTGAAAATTGTAGAGTTGATGGGACATATCCCCAACTAACTCCGAACTACTGAAATAATAAAGTAATAAAATAATCATGATGTAACGCCCCAATTTTCTATAATTGAAACTTCACATGGTGCTCATGATCTAGAAGGACCACAAGCTAACCCTCTGCTGGTACCTATAACTGAGTACTGCATTATATACTGAAATAAATCTTGAAAACTAGTGGAAACTTTCCATAAGGTTCAAAATATCTAAAATAATTAATAATGAAAACTGAATACTAATACATCTGTCCAAAAAGCCTCTAACTGTCTGAACTGTAGAGTTGATGGGACATGTCCCCAACTAACTTCGTCTACTGTAAATAAACTGAATCTAATACGATAATAGAATAAAGATCATCCTCGAATGGAGAGGACTCTCTGCTATGTCTACTGCTACTGACTGAGTTTAGATTGCTAAGGGTACTCTGGATCTCGTGCTTCTGAACCTATGGTATAAGACACCATAGCGCAAGAGAAAAGTATGCATCAATACTTTGAATGTACTGGTATACTAGATGAGGTCAGGCTAAATGCAAGGGCTTATGCATGAACATAACTCAATAAGGACATATGCATGAATGTACAACCATAACTAAAATCATCGCGACTCTGAATACTAAGACTCGGATACTGCTTTACTGACGTCTGAACTCACTACTAATACTGAGAAATTGAATAACTGAATCTTCTAATATTGATAACTGAGTACTGAAGTTGAGATCAGTCTTATTTAGTGAGTGATATCTGAATCTGATGATACTGAAGCTGATTAACTGAATCTACTCATATCAATGATTGAGTTCTGAGCTTGCTACTATCGACTGACTAAATCTGTGTTCAAACCTTTCTAACAGATGATCTCTGAATCTACTAATAATGATAAAGAATGATTGTATCTGAGATCAGACCTATCTAGCGAAAAATTTCTAAATCTTTTAATAATAAAAATGATGGACTAAGTTTGAGATCAGGCCTATCTAACGGGTGATCTCTCGATCTATTGGTACTGATTCTGATTAACTTTATGTGAGACCAGGCCTATCTAGCGAGTGGTCTATAAAACTATGGAACTATCTAAGTTCCTTACTAAGATGGGTGACTGTGTCTGATAGTCCTGATTTTTGAGTTCTACTTGAAGACTTATACTGAAACTGCAACTGTGGGAGTTCTCACTTAACCGACATTAGGGCTGTGCAAAAACCGAAGCTACTGATAAACCAAACCGATAAAAATATTATTGGGTTATTAGTATTAGGTTATTGAGTTAATAATTTTTTATTGGTTTTATAAAAAGATTTATTAGGTAAACTGTTCGATATCGATTTTAGGTTATTGGGTTATTAATTAAATCGATAACCCAATAAGGATATACTAAGTTATTGTTTTATCCCTTTTTATGTTATATATATAAATCTCTCTCTCTTTATCTATCTATCTATATCTATAATATATATATATATACATATATACATATATACATACATAAATATAAATATATACATATATATACATACATATATACATATATACATAATACATAATACATAATACATAATACATATACATATATATATGTATATATGTATATGTGTATATATATATGTAACATATATACATATATATATGTATGTATATATGTATATAGATTATATGCACTACTAATTCACAATTCAGTGATTCAGAAATTATTAACCTATTTAGGGCAACAAAGGTACAATATAAAGTTCGACTATTATCATAATAAAAAGCTTGAAGTATTTATAGCTTCCAACAATTAGGATTCAATTTTTTTCCTAACTAACATTTAGTTCAAGTTTGAAGATTCTTGTAAACTAAAATGCATTGCGTAGGTTTTGGAGGTAATTAAAATTTCATTTTTTTTTATGTTAGTTGTTAATATTTCTATTTTTTAAGCATTTTCTTATTGGTTAAACCAAAACCCAAACCGTTAAGGACTAAAAACCGATAAACTAAAATCGATGAGAAAATATCTTATTGGTTGGTTATTGATTTTACATATTTAAAAACTAAAAATTGATAAACCGAACCAATAACACATAAAACCAAACCGAACTGGCTAATGCACACCCCTAACCAACATGCCCCATCTCTGAACTAATGGGGTCCAACCTGTAACCCCAGCTGGAAGGATGTCAATACCGTGCCACAGGTAAAGACCTCTACTATGATCAAGCCTCTCTAATGGGTGACCCTGAACAAGAAGTCAAGCCAAAGGCAGTATAATAATCAAGCCTTAATCTAACGGGTGACTCCTGGTCCTGCGTTAGCTATGCAATTCTGGAATTCAGGGACTGTTACTAATGACTCTTCCTCTCTAACACAGAAGTTGTCATCCCTGTACTCGCTCGGTGCTAGTTACTACTCCCAACTGAAGGACTCGGAACTGGTTCTTAACTAAACTTAGACTGAGCTGAATCTGTTACTGATCATACTGATTAACTGAGTTAAGCTGAGTTCACTTGGTTTTGTTATCTGACAAAATACTACTGAGTTCTAAATTGATTACTTAACTGCTACTGAGGTATGAACTGAACATTTGAATACTACTAGATCTGAGTTGAGTACTGAACTGAGGCTAAAATGCTAATGATACTGAGATTACTATGATTTCTTAAGTTCTGTAACTATCTGAGAGTACTGAGTTCTGTAACTCACTGAGTTCTAACAATCGTCGCTTGACTGAGATTATCGTGAAAACTGACACTAGCTCTAGACTGCAGCTAATTTGTCGATTATAAATACCCCCAGAACTCAATAACATAAAAGTAAAACATAACCATTCTTGAATAATCATGATCATGGACTTTCATTCCCCATCACAATCATTAAAGCATCTCTTCAAGCACTTAGAAATCATAAACATATGATAGTATAGGGAGACATGCTATTGGCTAATACTCCATTCAACAATGTCTTATAACAACCAATTCACATGCATTAAAGAGCACATAATTAGGGGATTTCATGCTAATATATCACAATTCTTTCACTTAGGCTTTTCAACAAACACTTGGCATGCCTGAACTTACACAAAATTGGGGATTTCTAGTCAACATGCTATAATGGCTCTATTTCCTTCACATAAACATTTTATCAAACATATGGGGAGCATGCTTTAGTTATTCAACAAATTCTATCCCTAATTATCATGAATACATCAACAACATGCAACTTGAAGGGGTTTTATCATGAACATCACATAATTATCACATACTAGGATCAAAGCTTAGAACTTTGTAATCTAAATCATGAATTAACACTCAAAAACACATAATCATGAACTTCAATACACACAAATCATGAAATCTCATAAAAACATAAACTTTATAATTTTGAAAAGGATTCTTTAACTTCTTGGGTGGAAGGAACCCAAGAATCAACATCTAACATACCTCAAAAGCTTGAATCATGATAGAGAATGGCTTTTTTTGAAGGTTCTTGAATTGGGAATGATAATTGCTTGATTTTCTTGAAGGAGAGCTTGAATTTTGTTCTTGGGAGATGATCTTGAGAGGAAACCCTAATTTTTTTGTTCTTGAGAATGGAGAGGATCAAGGATTTTTAAAACTGATTTATGATGGTTATGTACATGATTTTGATGATTTAAGTCATGGAAGGTGAAGGAAAAGTCCAAAATATCCCTACAAAACCGCTTCCTAGTTGCTGAAATTCTCGGCTGATGACCAAGGCTGATAAGCCGTCAGATTTGTGATAGCCCGTCAGCCCAGGTCATCACCTAGAACCTGAAATTGATGGGTTTCTACCTAAGGGAGATGACATTAGTTGATAAGTTGTCAGATATGTGATGGCCTATCAAATATGTCGTCACTCAGTTGCCAGGCTAACATGCTGGAGTAAAATGGGTATAACTTTTTGCTCCGATATCGTATTTGGATAAAATTGGTATCGTTGGAAAGATAATTCAATTACCTCTCTATTGGTAGGATATGACCTCAAAAATTCATATTATAATGATAGATATACTCATTTGAAGTTAACTATACCACTATCCATCCGAAGAATTCAATCGATAAGGAATGTTTTGATTCATCTAATAGATAGGATATATTTGAGGCCTTAATATACATCAAACTTGATCATAAAAATACCAAATTACTAGAATTTATTTCTCATGAGCTTGAAGCATGGTTCTACTATCGGCTGGAAATCTCGGGTTATTACACATGCTATCCTCGAATGATGAGGACTCACTGCTAGTCTGGCTACTGAATGTCTGATCTACTAAGGATTCTCAGAAGTTTGTGCTTCTAAACCTATGGTATAAAACACCATAGCGCAAATGCGTCAGTACATTAAATGTACTAGTATGCAAGTGAGGTAGGCTGAATGCAAAGAATGCATATGCATAAACAATACTAACTAACTGAATAACATGAACGTGAGAATACATGTATGAATATGAGACTGTAACTGGATTTGTGATAATACTGACTCGTGAATTTTGATAACATGGATCTACTAATATCTGAGTGTTAATACTGGGATACTGGATAACTGAGTCTATAGAGTTCTGAGAAACTAATGTTATATTATTAATAAAGAAAAGACTATTTTTTAGAGTTCTAATTATGAAGAACTTGTCTGATTGACTATATTTGACAGTCCTAAAACTGAGTACTGATAACATGAAATTGGTATAATTAATATACTATTAACTGGGTGACTGTGTCTGACAGTCTTGATTCTGATGGAACTAGCTGAGTTCCATACTGAGCTGAGCGACTGTATCTGATAGTCCTAAAACTGTAGAACTGAACTGAGTTCTGTTACTGAGACTAAATCTGAAATTGAAACTGTGGGAGAATTCATCTAACTGACATGCCCCTAATAAGATATTATAGCTGAGTTGGGGTCCAATTTGTAACCTCAATTGGAAGGGTGTCAATACCGCGCAACTGGTAAGGACAAATTGTGAGTGATCCCTCATATAGCAGGTACTCAAAGGAGAATGGTGGGACCCTTATATAATAAGTTAATCCACCTCATCTACCCTTAAAATAGCATATTTGATCTCTCAACCTACGCTGGCTACGTAGTTTTGGAGCGCAAGGACTACTTCTAAGAATCACACACTCTAATAACAGGTGAGTTCCCATCCTTGGGCTCACTCGGTGTTGAATCCTACTCCCATCTGAATAGACACTGAACGTGATTAGCTGAATTGAACTATTACTGATCGTATTGTTTAACTATTTTGAATTGAGTTCATTAAATTCCATTGACTGATGAAATACTACTGAAATCTAATAACTGACTGAGATTACTGAGATTACTGAGTAAAACTAGACTGATACTGTGTTTACTTAGTTTTCCTGAGTCATGTGACTAACTAAATTCTACTGATAATGGCTTGATTGAGAGTATCATGAAAACATGACACTGGATCTAGGCACATAGCTAAATTATAGGGTATAAGTACCCCCAGGACTCGATAGCATGAAACTGATAGAACATGACACTTCTTGAACGTATGACCAATATCAATAATTCATAATACATCAATTATGGATTTCATGAAGCACATGGTTATCATAGCCTTGTACATGAATGGAATTGCATATAAATATGGCATGATTTCATAAGGCTAATTCATGAGCAATCTAACAACATTTACAAGGCATGTTAATAGCATGGAAGTCATTTGAACATAAAGGTAAAACATGAATCTATCACTTAAGTCACAATTTATCTATATTACATAAGTTCTTGTCTCTTAGGCATTTTATCAAACACCTTACATGCACAACTTAGGACATAGGTATAATCATCAATTAACACATGTAAACCAGTCAATTCATGGAATTAAACTCATATACTAATGTAATTTCATAAAAATACATTAAGATTCCAACTTGGGAATCATACAACCCTACTCACATGAACATAATCAACCCACAACAAAATATTCACAATACAAGATTGAAAACTTGATTCTTGGGCTTCATGGATGAAATGAATCCATCAATGAACACTTAGTATACCTTAGTTCTTGATTCTACGAAGATTGACGGAGAGATTCTTGAATTTGAGTATTGAATTTGAATCCCCAATTGAAAACCCTAGCTTGTTCTTGAGAGAAACTTAAGAGAAACACTATGTTTTGGATGAAAAAATGGTTGAATCACGTGTTATTGGGTTTAAATAGGTGTGAAAAATTAACCCTTTTAACCCTTGGACACGTCTTTTAATTTCTGTGAAAGTTTTTCGATTTGGCAAGCTGGTGCAACATGGCGCGTATCTCTGGAAAATGACAAATGGGAAATTTCATGGTGGTGGGATGCGGTGAAATCACGTTGCAATACTAGGTGGGACCTCGAAGTTCACCACGACGCAATGGTATCGCGCTGAGATACTAAAAAGGAATAATTCTGAATTTGAGCCCTGGCGCGATGCACTATAATTGCGGAGGCTCACTGGATTTTGACGATTGCCATTTTGGCTTGCTCCGCAACGCATTGATGGCTCAGGTGGCATACTGCCATACTAAAAAGGCTCTAACTCTTCGCCCGAGTGTCGAATTTGGGAAATTTTGGTATCGATGGAAAGATTTTTAATTTCCCACATGATAAAAAATAAAAATCTTGAAAATACCACATATATAAAAGTGGATTCATCTTTAACACAAGTATTTGACATCATTGGGATGAATTTAAGCTAAGTAGAAGTATGAGGTATTAAAATATCTCCACCTTGGGAACATTCGTTCTCGAATGATACTGATTGAGATGGGAGAAATAAAAAGTTGAAGTACATACTGAACATAAACAACTGAAACATGACTATATGACTGACATTGCTGAGATTCATACTGAGCATGCATATCTGATGCATGATTTTATGACTAAAATGATTCATGAATGCATGACTGGGAGTACTAATAAGCTGATCACGCATATATGATATGTGAATACATGACGGAACTGATTATATGACTGAGATTTCTAATAACTGAGTTTCTCACAAAGAGAATACATGTCTGATGCATGAACACATGACTGGTCTAATGCATGAACATATAATTGAATATGCAATGGTAAATGGATACTAAGTTTAAAATGGGAATCCAAGCATAAAAATGGTTTGTAATTGGAACTTGAACATGAAACTGAATAAGCTTAGGGAAAGCCATAATATTGGGCTGAGTCTGGATTAGCAAAGAAGAGGTGAGGGTACTTGGATCGCATTTCTACTTATGCTTCCCAAGTAGCTCCCTCAACGGACTAATTCTGCCAAAGAACTTTGACTAGAAGGACCTCTTTGTTCCTCAATCTATGAATCTGGTAGTCAAGGATTTCAACTGAAATTTCTTCAAATGATAGGTCATTCTAAACATATATGCTCTGAATAAGGACTATAACTATTGGGTCACCTATGCACTTCTTGAGCAAAGAGACATGGAAAACTGGATGAACTGAGGCTAGATCTGAAGGAAACTCGAGCTCAAAAGCTACCTTGCCAAAATGACTGAGAATTTTGAAAAGATTAATATGTCGGGGACTGAGCTTTCCTTTCTTGCCGAACCTCTACACTCCCTTCATGGAAGAGATTTTTAAATACAAGAAATTTTTTGACCTCTTCTCGAGATCCTTTCTGAACACGCATGAACGGGAACATGAGAACATGGCTGAGTCTGTAATATGTGATGTAAACTGGGTATCGTGAACTGAACTGAGCCATTGTGTACATGCCTTACGGATGATATTGGAGCTAGAGGGTCAACCTATGGGTACTCACCACTCCAAACTGGATTCATTACACGAAGAGAAATTAGAGGTTTAGGGCATGATAGCTCGGGGGTTATAGAGAATCTCCTCCTTGGGACATTATGTCCCTAGAAAAATACTGACTTGACTGAGATACTGAGGAAAACTGGGATGATGCACAGGGTACCTACGAACTGAATTATGGCTGAATATCTAGGATCTAAAACTGAGGTATGATACATGAACTGAGCTAATCTCGCAACTACTGGGCTTTCTATCCTGAAATAGTTACATTCTTGAGATTTTTGATAGTAAGTCTAGGTGGAAAGATGGGAAACCACACCATACAAACTTGTTACCTCATTACTAAACTGAATTACTAGCTGATCAATCTAACTCATACTGAAAACATATACTTAACTGAAGTACTTCTTCTTTTCATAAGACTACTGAAAATATTTGCATGAGCACTCAGCACGAATGCCTAAACATACTAGCTTATCTGATTAACTGAATGACTTATAGCTAAATATTGGGTCTGTAAGATAGAACTATACTTAGTCTTGAATAACTGGACTACAACTGCAAAGCGTTATGCATAGGAGATAAGGACTGACTGGTTGACATGAGATACTGAGCATGAATTGAAAGTAACTGTATTATTTGAGTATGCAACACTAGGAGTACAACACGTTTCTAGAACAATCTTGTAAACTGAGGTACTAAAAGGCTGACAACTGAGTAGCTGATAATTGTATGTTATGGTTGAGTAAACCCGAAATTGAACTGAGTTACCGACCTGATAACTGAACTAGGACTGGGACTGAGATTATACATAAGACAATAATTAAGACTGTAACTGTAACTAAGACTATAGCTGGGACTTAATACTGGTTTCTAATAACTAAGGTTTAGATTGGTACTGAAGTACTAAATTCTAAGACTGAACACTGATTACTGAGTACTGAATACTGAGACTATAACTGAGATGGCAATGGAATTTTGATAGTTATACGATGGGGGATGACACAAATCAAAGATCTAAATGCACACTCACACTCTGTACTTTCCAAACTTCTAAATACAACCTCTTGCTAGCCATTTACTTGTACACTAACATGACATTCAAGACTATCTTCATAACTACACTCTCGTGTAAAAAAAACATACAGCAATTTTTTTTTACATGTAACATTTACTCTCTCCCATTTAAGCAACTGCCTATCACTACACTGTTTTGACAAAGAGAGCTCACTGAAGGGTTAAATCAGGAGGACCTGAAGCATGAATGGACACTAACTGAACTTGAAACTTGACTGAAGCCTGAGGAATAGAATATAAACATCATAGATTCACCAAGAGGTCTAAACTGAGGATATGCATAACATAGTTTGAATTTAACTGATCAGTAGAGGCGTAGCATGAGCCATGAAATCTGAGTATACTGTAAAGCATGATATGTGTACATGAGTCATGAGCTACACGACCTGAGTTTAGAGTTTTCTGTATTTATGGGACATGATTTGTATTACTGATGGGAATAGAACTGAACTTTTTATGCTGGGAACTGGAATCGTACATGATTCTATAGAGAGCATGTGAATATAAGCTGTGTTCATGGAACTGAGATGTGAAGCATGCGTAGGCATCATGATGACTGAAGTACCAAACTTTACAATGAGATAAGGATGGGTCGAGAATCATCTTCCCTTACTGCTTTTCTATACGTACTGGCACTACTACTGGAATCTGAGAGCCTGAATTGGTCACTTGATCTATCATCTCCCCTTTAGCTTTAAGCCATCATCATAAGTCTGTGAACACTTTACTAAACTCGGAACTGAATTACAATTATCATCCCATACTTACACTCTGTTCAACATATGCTTTCCTTACTAAACACATCATCTTCTTCTGTTTCTTCATATACTACTAATATTGTATCTCCTAATTCATATCCACACTTTCATACTAAGTTTTAGATCAAGAATCTTAAATTCTTGCTTGCACTGTTCAAGCTTACTGGTCTACCTTGGTACAACTATCCCATGAATACATAATCTACTCAATTTGGATAACGTTATCCCAACTCTACTACTACTAAACTCCTAGGTTCATGCTTCTAACTCTAGGTCATATACTATCATAGGATTCTGAGAAGGGATCTGATGGAATATCTAATTTTGGGTTCGCAAATGAGTTCTTATGATCATGAATGAGATCTGTACAACTTTTGAACATAACAAAACTGATGGGATACTTTTGAGCCTGTGGGCAATCCCATAACTGTCTGCGGGGACTGTCTGAGAAAGCCCTACCCCTAGGACTTTGAGCTTCACTATTTCTATTACCTTGAAAGTAAGGTGGAGTTGACATGAGTAGATAATAATGAGAACCTACATGAATTTCTTAAAGAAACTTTCTATAGCACGATCTGAAACATGAAAGAGGGTAAACAGTTCCTAAAATATCTCATAGCCTTCTGCTCATAAGTGTGGTGCACAACACACCCATGTATAAGACTCTACTAGATGCAACTTTTCAGACTTCCTAGGATACTGTTGAACCTGTCTCTAATACCAAGTTATTAATGCCTCAAATCTGGTACCCGAAACGTTACACGGTGCTTATGATCCCAAAAGATCACAAGCTAACCCATGACTGATATCTGTAACTGAGCACAGAATAATATACTATAAATATGTGAAATATAAGCTGTAAGGTTATAAGGTTCAAAACTGAACTAATATTGAATATAAAATAATATTTGTAATGGGGTATAACAATACCCAAAACTGAAATAAATTGTCTGAAATGTGTTATAGTCTAAAAGCCTCTAAGCTATCTAAAAACTATGTAGTTGATGGGACATATCCCCAACTAACTCCGAACTACTGAAATAATAAAGTAATAAAATAATCATGCTATCCTTGAATGATGAGGAATCACTGCTAGTCTGGCAGCTGAACGTCTGATCTACTAAGGATGCTCGGGAGCTCATGCTTCTAAACCTATGAAATAAAATAGCATAGCACAACTACATCAGTACGTTAAATGTACTGGTATGCAAGTGAGGTAGGCTGAATGAAAAGGGAGCATATGCATGAATAATACTAACTAACTAAATAACATGAATGTGGGAATACATTTATGAATACGAGACTATAACTAAATTCGTGATAGCACTGACTCGTGAATTTTGATAACATGAATTTATTGATATCTGAGTGTTAATAATGAGATACTGAATAACTGAGTCTATAGAGTACTGAGGAACTTATGTTATATTATTAATAAAAAAAATATTATTTCTGACAGTTCTAATTATGAAGAACTGGTTTGATTGACTGTATTTGACAGTCCTGAAACTGAATACTCATAACATGAATTTCATATAAATGATATACTATTAATTGCGTGACTGTGTCTGACAGTCTTGATTATGATGAACTGGTCTGATTGACTGTTATATTATTGTAAGGCATGTTAATGGCATGGAAGTCATTTGAACATAAAGGTAAAACATGAATCCATCACTTAAGTCATAATTATCTATATTACATAAGTTTTTGTCCCTTAGGCATTTTATCAAACACCTTACATGCACAACTTAGGGCATAGGTATAATCATCAATTAACACATCATAAACCACTTAATTCATGGAATTAAACTCATATACTAACGTAATTTCATAAAAACACATTAAGATTCCAACTTGAAAATCATACAACCATAATCAAATGAACATAATCAACCCACAACAAAATATTCACAATACAAGATTTAAAACTTGATTCTTGGGCTTCATGGATGAAAGTAATCCATGAATGAACACTGTGCACACCTTAGTTCTTGATTCTACGAAGATTGACGGAGAGATTCTTCAATTTTAGTATTGAATTTGAATCCCCAATTGAAAACCATAGCTTTTTCTTGAGAGAAACAATATATTTTGGGTGAAAAAAATGGTTGAATCACGTGCTATTGGGTTTAAATAGGTGTGGGAAATTAACCCTTTTAATCCTTGGACGCGTCTTACAATTTTTGTGAAAATTTTCCAATTTGGTAGGCCGGCGTGACATGGTGCTATTGCGTCATGTCTTTGGAAAATGACAACTGAAAAATTTCATAGTGGCGCGACGTGGTGAAATCGCATTGCAACACTAGGTGGGACCTGAAAGTTCACCGTGATGCGGTAGCATTACGCTGCAACACTTAAAACAGGACAATTTTGAATTTGAGCCCTGGCGCGATGCACTATAATATTGGAGGCTCACTAGATTTTGACAATTTCCATTTTGGCCTGCTCCGCGACGCATTGATGGCTCAGGTGGCACACTGCCTTACTAAAAAGGCTCTAACTCTTCGCCCGGGTGTCCAATTTGGGCGAATCCGGTAACGATGGAAAACTTATTCAATTTTCCATATGATAAAAAGTGAAAATCTTAAAAATACCACATATATAAAAGTGGACTCATCTTTAAAACAAGTCTTTGATATCTTTGGGACGAATTTAAGCTAGGCAGAAGCACGGGGTATTACAGCGGATCAGGGGGATACAACAAACCTACTACCCTTAATCTCTTAAACAAATAGGCCAAAGATTCTGAAATTGGTATGTAGGTATGGGTATTTCTGGCTTTAAAATTTAGACGTAGTCTTGGCGCATAAGCTGGTCTAATTTGGTGAGATCGAACTTAGACAGGGGCATATGGTCTTGGTGGATTTTGGTATGCTGGAGCTCGAGGTGGATTGTAATATGGCTGTGTGTTGTAAACTATCACATACGTAACAATCTGGGGTTGTTAGGGTAACGGTAGAAAGTGTTTCCCGATTGGTAGTACGGTGTGGCGGCCGATACATCTTACCTCTTTTTTTCTTTTTACCATTAATGGAACCAGACGGTATGGCTTTACTTGCGGCTTACAGTGCATCTATAGATTGAATCTTCCCTGACTTAATGCCTTTCTCTATGAAATCTCCCATCTTGATTAGTTCTACAAAATTTTGCCCCACTATTGACATCTTCTTATCAATATAAACACCCTATTGAGCTCAGATAAAATACTTGGAGAGCTCACTTTCATCCAGTAGAGGCTGGATCCTAGAAGCCTCGGTCCTCCAATGCCATGCGTACTCTTGAAATAATTCTGATGGCTTCTTTTGTATGTTAGCCAATGAGAACCTATCTAGAGCAATCTCAGTGTTAAATCTAAAGCGACTCATGAAGTCCTCAACCATTTCCTGCCAATCACACCACTTATGGGTGTCTTGTCGGGTGTACCAAGTCAAAGCTTCTCCTGACAAGCTCCGAATGAACAACTCTATCCTTAACTTCTCATTTTTTCCTACGCCCACCAACTTGTCACAATAGGCCCTAAGATGCGCATGTGTGTCACCCTTCCCATCAAACATATTAAACTTTGGTGGTTTGTTCCCCAATGGAATATCAATGTCCGAATGAATGCACAAGTCATCGTAGTCTAAGATTTCAGTCCCTCTGCTAACTTACATATTTCTAAATGTCCTGTTGAGACTTTTGAGTTGGCTGCTATCGACCCTTCTTCATTTGATTGGGTATCCTTTCCCAATCCTGCATACTGATCTACCTCATGTGGCTCCTTAATAGCTTCGGATGTTGCAAAAGTAGTAACTTCAGTAGCATATACCGAATGCACAGGTACCTCACAAGTAACATAAGCCTCAGGTGTCTGCTGCATCTTTGGATGGACTAGAACAGTAAAGTTCTGAGCAGGAAATGAATAAATAGGTGCAGTTCTGGAAGTGGGTTGAAGAGCAAGTAGGGCTTGAGCATATGATTTATTTGCTTGGTTAGCGGGGGCGACGGGGTAATCCAGCATCTGGACCCTGGAATTGAGTGGGAAAGCTAGCTATTGTAAGCTTGGTTGGATCCCACATTTGACGTAGTTCTTTCTTTAATACTTCTATTTTTTGTGCCATGTTGGCCATTTACTCGTCATTTTGGGTGTCTGACAACTTTTGGGAGCTTTCGGGGTAATCCACTGGTATCATCACAGCCTTACATTTGTCAGTCATTTTGTCCTTAGATCGAAGGTTATATTAAGATTCCGCCAGTTTGTCATTCAATACAAATCAACTTTGTTTTTTAGGGGATTAATAAATAAAAGAAAACAAAGAAAAGGGAAACTATGTTAGTTTGGGAAATAATAAAAATGTAACAAGTAACACATACATACGCCAAGTCGGAGACATCTAAAACTTGTCCTAATATAGAGCCTTATTTTTTTAGAGGTGGGCCTACGATGCAAGTATGATTAATTGATCCAATGTTTAAACTACTTTTAAAATTTAGGACGAAGGTGTTTTGATTAATAATAGGGATGAAGTGTGAAGCCACGAGTTACAAAGAGGGACAAAGTCTAAAAATAAAGATTACATCATGGTGGACATATTGTCATAGAAATATCAGCAAAGGTCATGCAAGACCCTTTAGGGAAAATAAAAGACAAAAGTACAAATATCAAAGTGGGTCGTGCAAGACCCTTTGGGAATCCAAGATAGCAAATGGATCCTAAGTCCAGCTGGGGGGATTATCATCATCATCGTCCAAGTCATAGTAGGGTCCCGGGTGGTACTCTGGGGACCTATCCGACTATTGTCCCTGGTGATCTTCGTCTTTCTCGCCACCGAGCCCTATTGGTCTGTATTCTTGTTCTTTGAGGTCCTCCTCCATCTCTTCTGTAATCTCTCCTTCCTGTTCCTCCATCGGATCCTCTTCTGAATCTTTCTTTGGGTCCTCTCGGGGTCTTCTTCCATTTACTCTGTATATCCATTATCTACTGCATGGATGAGAAAATCCACCGATCCTAGGACACGTGTTCGTACATGGCGGTGGTCACGAGTGTAAGGTGCAGCAGCTAGTCCTGGATCTGATCTGCTCTATGAGTAACTGCAAGCTCTTGGAGTGACTCATAGCTTGGTCGGGCCAAGATTCCTCCCAACATGTATCATGTGTAGTACTCATGGATGCAATATGCATTGCCGATCATTCCCAAACTGAAGATTTATCCCCATAATTTGATCAAATTACTGAGCCTCTTGATGGGAATTCTTCCCTTATAGTCTCTTTCTCCTAATGCCATGTTCGACCACAGAAGCACATTTTGAATCATATCGAACTAGCGTAGAACCTTCAACGGTGCTTATGGTTGGATCTCCTCCAACCCAATCAACTCGAGAAAATAAGAGTAATGCCTCCTTAGCATCACTCGACCACTGAACCATGGTAGCCTCCACTGGATGAGGTTACCGGTGAGATGGGTTAAAAAGGCACACCATGCTCCTCATTATTTGGCATGTCCCACATAGCCACCCTAAGTGTGTGGCTATGAATCTGGTTAAACCCCGTTTCTCTAACACCATCTCTGCGATAAAAGTGTTTTAATGCCCGTACATGGTGGGCATGCAGACAGAGACCAAAAGACTTCTGCTAAAATCATCGGTACGATCGTGACTCGATCTGGTCCTCTGCACATGAATATGGCCATAGAAAGTAAGTGAATGTTTATCCAGTTCCCCCTCATTGGGAACACCATAATACCGAGGAATGCCACCATGAAAACTATGGCCCTGTGTCTCTCCAGTCGATCCTGGAAAAGAAGAACTCCCTCTAAAACCGGTCATAACTTTTTCTTCGGTCGAACCCCTCGAAAAGATAACTCAGGCTTACCCAGCCTGCCTCAACCATTCTCAAGCCTGTTCTAACAATCAATCCTATATCGTAAAGAAAACATCTCCATGAAGTAGTGGGGGGGGCAAAGGTACCCGCCCCGTCAATGGCAAGTTAGCCATCTGACTTATCTCCTCTCAGGTAGGTATAATCTTAAAATCTATAAACCTGAAAATGATTGTAGTCGGGTCCCAGAATTCGAATAGCAATTGGATGAGCAACTCGTCCATCCCCAACTCCATTAGATCAGTCAAGGACCCTAAATGTCCCAATACTTCCTCCCCGTCAGCTACTCGGATATTCCCCCACCAGTGTCTAAGGATCTGTCGAACATCAATCAGTATGTGGATATTCGCTAGGTTTTGGTTAATTTCCATCTGTGCAAAGAAAAAGCAGGATAATTTTAATGTCCTGAATTCATTATGGTCTTAACATTTTAGATCAATTAGTCATTTTCAAACACATAGTGTCATTGGGTTCATGAAGAACCTGTTGACACGAAGGTGGTTCCCTAACTGTGGAAATGATACCTTGGACCGTTCCATCTAAGGTGTATGTAATATGACCTATCACTAGAGTAGGATTTTTCCTTAAATGTTTAAAAGTGGGACTGAACAGCTCCGAGACGATACACTAACCTAATTGCACCATCTCTGAAACTAAGAAATTCAAAGAGGGTTCGGAGGAGTGTAGTACACTCCTTGTGTGTTCAGTGTGTGAATTGTGTACGCCCAAGACTCGATAGAAAAAGTACAAGTGATAAAGCAATAACAAGTAGTGTTGTACGAACAAATAAGGAACACAAGTTTGAATTTAACTTGCGTCCTATCACAGAAAGTATGATATAAGGACAGGTAAAGCAAATAACATAATAAAAGCACAAAAATCCTAAACTAAGCATATTAAGGCTAAAACCTGAGTTCATTAACTCCCCAGAAGAATCGTCATTATGTCGTGCCCTATTTCAAATCGATCGAAACAGCACATGGCATGTGGTGGCGTTTATGACTCTTGGGTTTTGAAAATTCATTTTTTAGAGTCTCCGCCTAACTTTTCTAGGAAAATTAGGAAAAATCATTTTTTTATGTAGAAAACTCTATTTTGATCTTTCGAAAACATTTAGAGATTCTGAGTAAGGATTTTTATTACTCGAGGGAAAGGTGTTAGGCACCCCTTAGAGTCTATCCGAAGATAGTCCTTATGCTTAGTTTAGGAAAATATTAGGAAAAACTATATTTTATTATTTGCTTAAATAGTGATGAGAAAAACTTATGTTATACATTTAATATTCAAAAGAGAATTTAAGGTATAGCAAACATGACGCTACCGTGTACAAGAAAATAATGTAATTATCGCAAAAATATACATGCATTTTTAAGTACGAAAAGGATGATGATATGATTAGAAAATTTAAAGTCGTACTATTCTATTAGGGAAATTGAAGAGATATGGGGACTATAGTCATTTCTGGGGTAAATAAAGCATTTTATAGTGTGGGAGTTTATTTACGAAATATATTTTCAAGTGTGAAAAATAGGTAACGAATTCTAAATATGTTGGAATTATTATAATAGTGACAATGATAAGAAAGTGTAGTAGCATGTAAAGGGTTTGTTCACATCGTAATGATAATGGATATAACAGTAATAAATAACGATAATAATATTAATAATAATAATGATAAAATACTAATAACAATAATAGAGATAATAGTAACTGTTATAATAATTATAGTAATAATTCTAAATAATAAGAAATGATGAAAAATAGTTATTGTGAAAATAATAAGATATACCTTGTACATAGTAGCGTAAGAATGTATATACCTCACGTTTTCTTTAACCTGAAAACTGAAAATTTGCATGAACGTTGAAAAGATAAAATAGCGTAAAAATGTAAAAAAAAAAATATATATATTAAAGTGAAAATTAGTGGAAAAAAATTATTAAAGTTATAATTAGTGGATGGCCCTTTTTGAAAAAATCTGAAGCTTTAGCAACTGATTTTGGGATAAGCAAACGTCAAAATACCGTTTTTATCTTTGGTATATTTTAAAGAAAAAAACGTCAAGATTGCTATGCTAATTTTATTTAAAATATAGATAATGAGTTTTTAAGAGAATTAACTAAGTACAATGAATTGTATTTTCATCTAGTAGAGATCACGTGACACTAGCGAAAGCCGGGATGCTAAAACCACATAATGGATCAACAAGTAACATAGCAATATGAACTCGACAATAAAACTACCTTCAACAAAATTGACAATAAGAGTTAGTTATAAAGAGAAACTCAATGCGATAAGAATATAAATTAAATCTAAAGATGAAAAGAAATATTGGATTCCATTAAGGAGTTTAGGCCCCTAAGTTATGTGATTTCAAAGCTCTACAATCCTAAGTAGCGAGTAACCCGATGTTTGGTCAAGACGAGTTTCAATTGAAACTCCAACTCCCGAATTCACATGTAAAAATAAAAAGGATAAGGATTAGTAACCAATAAAGATACACACGCAAAATTGAAAATGAACATGATGAGTTTAGATGGATAGAAATATATTAGTAATGAACATGTATCCTAAGTAAGCGAAGCCGAGAATTTAAGATATTCAAGTTGTTTTTAGGTTTGCCAGAATACCCCATTCAAGAAAATTAGATTGAAGAGTGGCTTGAGCCGATATTCTAATGCTACAAAGTCTCTTTCGTCATCCGATAGAATGAATATTCAAAGTAATCATTTATCTAAAACTTTCATAAAGTGACCAGATTTATTTGCATATGTTAATAAAATATGTAAAACAGGATGACCCCAAAGACACCATTTGTAATTAAACAACTAATCTCTTTTCGAAAGAAAAATGCAATCTTTCAACCCTTAATAAATACTCCCTCTGTCGACAGCATACCCATGACTGAGATTAATGGTATCGATTTTCCAGACTACCAGGGATTGATTCGTAAGAAGTGCAATGGATATGTACAAACAATCCTAAACCAATTTCAAGAGAATGTCAAAACACCCCTTAACTAACAACCAAGCAGTGCCAATACTCTACATTTCCTTCCATTATTGTAAAGCAATAATAAAATTACAAAGATTAATTTTAGCAACATTATAAAATATCAACTTTGTCAATAGATAAAGAGAAATTTAATTAGCAGGAGTCTTTTGTATTATACACTGCTAAGGGAATTTTAATCTCTAGTTGTGTCAAGGTGAAAGTAAAATACCATATGAACAACTTCATCAAAACAAAACAAAAACGACCACATTCAGACATACGAAATTCAAGATCATTTCTTAGACAGACAACAATAACACCAAAATGATACGGGCGACACAGATACACATATACACGCACGTCAGAAAAATAAAGAAAAAAGGGGATTCCTCATGTCGTCTTGTTCCCGACAGTCCCAAAACAGATGCAATTCTGTTCTTTTAGGAGGAACAAATTTAAAAAAAAATGTGACGTGAAGGGAACAATAGCTCACCAACGATCCGGACCCAGACCCTCATTGTTCACATTTTTTATCCACTAAATGACTTCATTGAAAAGGTACCACATTTTATTCGCAAGCTAGCGAAAGCAACAGTAAATACAAACTTAAAAAAATCATATACAAACTCGATTAA
This sequence comes from Capsicum annuum, assembly GCF_002878395.1. Classification (NCBI taxonomy): domain Eukaryota; kingdom Viridiplantae; phylum Streptophyta; class Magnoliopsida; order Solanales; family Solanaceae; genus Capsicum; species Capsicum annuum. The sequence continues at coordinate 99,880,121 of NC_061120.1, read as the reverse complement.
TAAATCAGTCAGCTCATAACTCGAATTATCGAACTTCACTCCGTCATCAATTTTAAACAATATCAGCACCAAATTTTAACAATCTTAAACTAAACTAGACTAACAGGCTCACCGACCCAAAAAAGGTAAAAAAAAAATAGAAGTGAGACGAGAAAAGGGACTCGCACCTTTGTTGCCGCAGCAAACAAGGACCGACGTCGAATTTTCCAGAGACCTTAAACTCAACCCAAGACACCGATTTTAACACAAAACTGAAAAGAAACCAACAATTTCAAGACCCGATTTTTCTTGAAATCATCAAAGTATAAGCTGCTATCTCTTTCTTTTTTTTATTTTTCCAACTCTCTCACTGTTTAACACGAATTTCTGCCTCTTTTTCTCTCGGATTTCTTCCTTCTTCGCTCTCTTTTTTTTTTGTATCTTGAACTTTAGAAAATTAAGCTCTTTCTCTCCCAATTTTTCTTGGTTACCTCAATCTTTTTTTCTTGTTCTTTTGGGGTCGAAGGACTCCCTATTTGTAGGCTAAATCTAAACTTGAAAGCACGGATTTGAAGCTGAAGTTGATGAAAAACATAGGAACCAAGAAGAAAAATTTTAAATTCAAATTCGGATCTCCAAAATCTTCAACCTGTTCAGACTTATGATGACAGATTTGAAATTAAAAGCAGGTAATATCATTAATTTGGGTCTGTTTCTTCTGATATTGGGCTTTACGGGTTGAAGCAAACGGGATAGGGGAGGCAGCCACGGAATGACTAGGCTTCCGTTTGGGGGTGGGGTTAGTGAGGATAGAGGGAGGATTGGAGGAAGGAGAAGAAAGGGTCGTTGTTTTCTGCACTTTTTGAGAAATTTGAAGGGATAAGACGATGGTGCTTTTTGGGGAATCATTCACGTGAACCTACTAAATCTATTATATCTATTAAATTACCGCACCCCCTATAAATGGTATCAGAGCACAATAAATTAAAAAGTACGGAAGAGAAATATATGTTAGAGTTAGAGTTTAGAGTTAAAATATACATGTTAGAATTAAAATTAGATTTAGAGTTAAAAACTTTACCTACAAAAATATTAAATTAATTATGCGAAGACCATTTAAAAATAGAGAAAATTTTAGAAAAATTAAAGAATCATTAATTAGCAATTATTCAGAATATATAAGTCTAAATAAAACAAAAGAAAATCCAGAAAAACTAGCCTACTTAATATCTAGTATTGAATCAAAATTAATAACACATTTAAAATCTAGAAGAATGAAACATATACCACCTAATTATGATAAAATTAGATTTAGATATTCACCGAGATATTATAAATATAATTTAAAATGAATAAAATACAACGATATAAAGAATTAAAACAAATTATCTCTGAAAAACGAAAAGAATTAAAAATAAGAATAAAAAGACTACATTATAATATATTTGCCGGAGTTAGTAAAAATTCAATAAATACACAAAAAGATGAAATATCAAAATTAGAATCACAAATAGATAGTTTAGAATATGTATATCAACATGACCTATTCACAATAA